>NW_028164571.1:0-22861 GCF_964263955.1 Coregonus lavaretus
TTAATTTTTTACCCCACCTCTGTCTCCCCCTCCATCTCTCTCCACTCCCCTGTCATCTCTCTCTCCCTCCATCTCTCACTCTCTTCTCCTCCCACCTCTTTTCCTTCTATCCCTTGATCATTGATGAAAGGCGTGCATGATTAAGGGCCTGATTCAGACGTATGCCTTTCCTACGCACTTCTCAGTAGTTGGTATTCAGACGTACTCAGATGAAGGTGCGTAATGGGCTTTGCAGGCGTGGTTGAATACTTTTAATTAAATTGCTGAAAACCCTCCCACTTGCTGGCCAACAGATTTCTTCCTGGAGTTTTCATTCAATAGGATTTTCAGTACATTTATCTTAAGCCATCCCTTTAAATACGGTGTACCTTTTCATTAAGATGTTGTCGACAGACTCACTAGAATACACAGAGAGAACAGGTTCAGAATATAGGGATCAATGAAAGAAAGCAATCTAAATCTAAATAGATTAATCAAAAATAGTGGTTTGATTAATCCTGAAAGTTCTCATATTCAAGTTCAATCCAGGCTCCAGGGTTTAACCTGCTACGTGTTCCATAATGAGTCAAATAGGCTACATGTCCCACATTATTTCACAACGTTAGCCTAATATGATCCACTAATGCTAGCCTCAGGAACAACTACACAGACTTGACCGAGGTAAGCGGAATGGAATGATGCAAAATGTAGACTACAAACTAAAGGAAATTAACACATTTATAACTGTCACTTTAGTATGTGGGTATTACTGATGGTGGCTCACCGATAGTGGCTAATATTTAATATGATACAAATTGTAAAATAAAACGGAGAAAAGGCCGGGCATATAATTAAAACATTCTAAAGCGCATATACAGTGGGGAAAAAAGTATTTAGTCAGCCACCAATTGTGCAAGTTCTCCCACTTAAAAAGATGAGAGAGGCCTGTAATTTTCATCATAGGTACACGTCAACTATGACAGACAAAATGAGAAAAAAAAATCCAGAAAATCACATTGTAGGATTTTAATGAATTTATTTGCAAATTATGGTGGAAAATAAGTATTTGGTCAATAACAAAAGTTTCTCAATACTTTGTTATATACCCTTTGTTGGCAATGACACAGGTCAAACGTTTTCTGTAAGTCTTCACAAGGTTTTCACACACTGTTGCTGCTATTTTGGCCCATTCCTCCATGCAGATCTCCTCTAGAGCAGTGATGTTTTGGGGCTGTCGCTGGGCAACATGGACTTTCAACTCCCTCCAAAGATTTTCTATGGGGTTGAGATCTGGAGACTGGCTAGGCCACTCCAGGACCTTGAAATGCTTCTTACGAAGCCACTCCTTCGTTGCCCGGGCGGTGTGTTTGGGATCATTGTCATGCTGAAAGACCCAGCCACGTTTCATCTTCAATGCCCTTGCTGATGGAAGGAGGTTTTCACTCAAAATCTCACGATACATGGCCCCATTCATTCTTTCCTTTACACGGATCAGTCGTCCTGGTCCCTTTGCAGAAAAACACCCCCAAAGCATGATGTTTCCACCCCCATGCTTCACAGTAGGTATGGTGTTCTTTGGATGCAACTCAGCATTCTTTGTCCTCCAAACACGACGAGTTGAGTTTTTACCAAAAAGTTCTATTTTGGTTTCACCTGACCATATGACATTCTCCCAATCCTCTTCTGGATCATCCAAATGCACTCTAGCAAACTTCAGACGGGCCTGGACATGTACTGGCTTAAGCAGGGGGACACGTCTGGCACTGCAGGATTTGAGTCCCTGGCGGCGTAGTGTGTTACTGATGGTAGGCTTTGTTACTTTGGTCCCAACTCTCTGCAGGTCATTCACTAGGTCCCCCCGTGTGGTTCTGGGATTTTTGCTCACCGTTCTTGTGATCATTTTGACCCCACGGGGTGAGATCTTGCGTGGAGCCCCAGATCGAGGGAGATTATCAGTGCTCTTGTATGTCTTCCATTTCCTAATAATTGCTCCCACAGTTGATTTCTTCAAACCAAGCTGCTTACCTATTGCAGATTCAGTCTTCCCAGCCTGGTGCAGGTCTACAATTTTGTTTCTGGTGTCCTTTGACAGCTCTTTGGTCTTGGCCATAGTGGAGTTTGGAGTGTGACTGTTTGAGGTTGTGGACAGGTGTCTTTTATACTGATAACAAGTTCAAACAGGTGCCATTAATACCGATAACGAGTGGAGGACAGAGGAGCCTCTTAAAGAAGAAGTTACAGGTCTGTGAGAGCCAGAAATCTTGCTTGTTTGTAGGTGACCAAATACTTATTTTCCACCATAATTTGCAAATAAATTCATAAAAAATCCTACCATGTGATTTTCTGGAATTTTTTTTCTCAATTTGTCTGTCATAGTTGACGTGTACCTATGATGAAAATTACAGGCCTCTCTCATCTTTTTAAGTTGGAGAACTTGCACAATTGGTGGCTGACTAAATACTTTTTTTCCCCACTGTATAAACTCGCCAAGTTCGGCCCTACAGAACAGAAGCCTATAGCTTGGGACTCCAAATTTCATCCACGCAAATTATGAGTGCGCACAATTAAAATGTGGAATACAGGCATAGCTATTTA
Organism: Coregonus lavaretus; assembly: GCF_964263955.1. Taxonomy (NCBI): domain Eukaryota; kingdom Metazoa; phylum Chordata; class Actinopteri; order Salmoniformes; family Salmonidae; genus Coregonus; species Coregonus lavaretus. The sequence goes on from NW_028164571.1 coordinate 2,575, forward strand.
TAGGCTAATTCACTGTGGAAAAATGGTCCGCAATAAATGTCATGTTGATGTGATTTTCAGTTTGCTTCCATATGAGTGGTTTTACATTAGTCTCCACGGATCATAAGGAAAAATGATCTAAAACAATTGCTATGTGTATTTACAATCCCCTTCTCCAAACGCATTACTCATCTACCTGGCTCTTATAAACAGCTCTTATCAATAGCTCTTCTATCAGAAAAACAAAACAGAAAGTAGATACTTTTTCCACTTTTCGCTCAACCTTATTCATGGTTGTCCTCACGTGTAAAGGTGGTGGAATCCATTTTTGCTTGCTTACTTCGGGTCGGAATTGCCCCCATAGAGACAGATGAGAGGGGACAGAACATTACAGCCATCATTCACAGGGACCTAATGTTCCAAAGCTTTCACTGGAGCATGGCTTAGATACTCTCTGCGTGTGTGTGTGTGTGTGTGTGTGTGTGTGTGTGTGTGTGTGTGTGTGTGTGTGTGTGTGTGTGTGTGTGTGTGTAATGATTCAAGGCTTACACCAGGGCCTTGATGTGCTGTCTGAATGGTGGCATCACTCTCCCAGATAAAGACTTCCATTACAGTAAAGGACATGTGATGATAGCGTCCCTTCCTTTCAATCTACCTGCATGGGCTTCAAATAGCTTCTGGAAAAGTCTATCCTATATCCCACTCAGTGTTTTGAATGAAATGTGTCCAACTGTGTGGAATATTATATATATTTTTAAGGTACTTTTTCCTCTGATTGACGAGAGCGCAATGGATGAAAACGGATCCGGCTAGCAGATGTTTTAAACCTAAACGTGATCATGAACCCGCAGAGATCTCCACATCAGATCGGAACAGGAACAGAACAGTCCTGACAGGCCAGTGAGGTCCTATCACACACCATGTCAACACCTCCAGCACTGGGTACTGGGGCCTAAAATGATACACACACACACATACACACACACACACACACATGCACACACACACACACACACACACACACACACACACACACACACACACACACACACACCCACACACACACACACATACCCCCCCCCCCCCCCCCCCCCCCCCTTACACACACACACACACACACATACCCACACACACACACACACATACACACACACCCCACCCCTCAGGGTGTGAAAAGTGGGAACTACACCCAGGTGCTGTGGACAGGAAGGGGAAGCAGACTGCTGAGTGAGTGAGGGGTCAAAGGTCAGGTAACATGTGTGCCACATGTAATGTAAGCACACACACATACACACACACACACACACACCACAAAGGATCTGGTGAGCAGGCTTGCATAGTTGTCATTGGTGTTTTGCAGGGGGGTGATTATGTGGTTAAGTGGTTAGCAAGGAGAGGGGAATGTATTGCTGTAGTTCCTGGTCTGAGAGAACAAGAGAACATCATATGTTATCTCTTTTGATGGAAGAACAGCTGGATACAATATGTGATTGGACTGTATAAAGCTTTGTATTACATTACAACAGCACACACACACACACACACACACACACACACACACACACACGAACTGCACCACCCTCACTACACATTAAACCCATATGTAGCCTCGTGTTTGGGGGAAATGTGGATGGAAGACAGAGCTGTTGAAAGAGAAGAAGTGACAGAGTGTATTGACATGAAACAGACTGCTCCCCTTCCTGTTGTTAGGGATCTTTGAACGCATTACACAAACAGAAGGGGTAGCAATCACCATCATCAACCCTCTTCCTCCTCCTCTATCCTAATCATAGTAATAATCATCATCATCATCATCATCATCAAATTGAACATTCTGGCAATCTGGCAAACAGCAACCAGTGGTGTAAACACTAAACAATTACACATCTATTCTGCTTATTGCACTAGTTGATTGTAAACAGCTTAAGAATGGTTAAAGAGACGTTTTATTGGAGACAGCATGCTGCGAGTAATGGTCTTTTGGATGGTTTACGATGGAGCTTAGGCTACATAACAACCTATATGTTTAGCAGAGCAATGAGCCCGTCACATGGGAAGAAGCTGAAACCTTAAACTGATGGTCATAATAGGAAGTATCACGTTTCAGGAGAAGACCCAGATGCAGACAGTGTCGAGGTAACAAAAGTTTATTACAAAAACAGGGGGCAGGCAAACGACAGGTCAGAGGTCAGTTATCCAGATCATAGTCCAAAAGGTACAGAACGGCAGGCAGGCTCAGGGTCAGGCAGGCAGAGGTCAATAATCCAGGGTGATGTGACAAGGTACAGAACATCAGGCAGGCTCAGGGTCAGGGCAGGCAGGGTCAGGGTCACGGCAGGCAGGATGGTCAAAACCGGGAAAACTAGAAAACAGGAACTTGAGAAAGACAGGAGCAAGGGGAAAACCGCTGGTAGGCTTGACAAAACAAAACGAACTGGCAACAGACAGAGAACACAGGTATAAATACCCAGGGGATAATGGGGAAGATGGGAGACACCTGGAGGGGGGTGGAGACACCTGGAGGGGGGGGGGAGACACCTGGAGGGGGGTGGAGACACCTGGAGGGGGGGGGGGGAGACACCTGGAGGGGGTGGAGACACCTGGAGGGGGTGGAGACACCTGGAGGGGGGGGGGGGGGAGACACCTGGAGGGGGTGGAGACACCTGGAGGGGGGTGGAGACACCTGGAGGGGGGTGGAGACACCTGGAGGGGGTGGAGACACCTGGAGGGGGGTGGAGACACCTGGAGGGGGGGGGGGGACACCTGGAGGGGGGTGGAGACACCTGGAGGGGGGGTGGAGACACCTGGAGGGGGGGGGGAGACACCTGGAGGGGGGGGGGGGGACACCTGGAGGGGGGGGGGGGAGACACCTGGAGGGGGGTGGAGACACCTGGAGGGGGGGGGGGGGAGACACCTGGAGGGGGTGGAGACACCTGGAGGGGGGGGGGGGACACCTGGAGGGGGGGTGGAGACACCTGGAGGGGGGGGGGGGACACCTGGAGGGGGGTGGAGACACCTGGAGGGGGGGTGGAGACACCTGGAGGGGGGTGGAGACACCTGGGGGGGGGGGGGGGGGGGGGAGACACCTGGAGGGGGGTGGAGACACCTGGAGGGGGGTGGAGACACCTGGAGGGGGGGTGGAGACACCTGGAGGGGGGGTGGAGACACCTGGAGGGGGGTGGAGACACCTGGAGGGGGGGGGGGGGGGGACACCTGGAGGGGGGGTGGAGACAAGCACAAAGACAGGTGAAACAGATCAGGGTGTGACAGGAAGAAGCTGAAACCTTAAACTGATGGTCATATAGGAGGAAGCTGAAACCTTAAACTGATGGTCATATAGGAGGAAGCTGAAACCTTAAACTGATGGTCATATAGGAAGAAGCTGAAACCTTAAACTGATGGTCATATAGGAGGAAGCTGAAACCTTAAACTGATGGTCATATAGAAATGTTTGCAAATTTATTGAAAATGAAATACATAAATATCTCATTTACTGTGCCAAAGTGGAATTACGTTTTTATACATTTTTACAAATTAATTAAAATGAAAAGCTGAAATGTCTTGAGTCAATAATTATTCAACCCATTTGTCATGGCAAGCATAAATAAGTTCAGGAGTAACAATTTGCTTAACAAGTAACATAATAAGTTGCATGGACTCACTCTGTGTGCATTTATAGTGCTTAACATGATTTTTGAATGACTACCTCATCTCTGTACCCCACACATAGAATTATCTGTAAGGTCCCTCAGTCGAGCAGTGAATTTCAAACACAGATTCAACCACAAAGACCAGGGAGGTTTTCCAATGCCTCGCAAAGAAGGGCACCAATTGGTAGATAGATGGTTTATCAACACACCCAGTCACTAAAAAGATACAGGCATCCTTCACAAATCATTTGCAGGAGAGGAAGGAAACCGCTCAAGGATTTCACCATGAAGCCAATGGCAACTTTGAAACAGTTACAGAGTTTAATGGCTGTGATTGGAGAAAACTGAGAATGGAGTTACTCCACAATACTAACCTAAATGACAGAGTGAAAAGAAAGAAGCGTGTACAGCATAAACATATTCCATGCATCCTGTTAAGGCACTAAAGTAAAACCACAAAAACATTTGGCAAAGAAATGAACTCTACAGTGCCTTGCAAAAGTATTCATCCCTCTTGGAGTTTTTCCTATTTTTTTGCATTACAACCTGTAATTTAAATTTATTTTTATTTGGATTTCATGTAATGGATATACACAAAATAGTTTTTTGATTTTCCCAGTCGGAGCTCTTTTTTTTCCCAGAATTCTCAGTTGTCTTGAAGTCTGAGATTTCCCAGTTCTGAGTTTCCAGTTGTTTTGAATGCGACAAAAGTCATGCTGGATTGACAGCATGGCCAATGTATCCAACCTTTTCTGGCCCGTGGTGTTGCATGTGAATGTTTAACCTTTTAAGCTTGGAAAAGAGACCCTTAAACCCAGACGTGGACCACACAACCACTCCACTGAATAGCAGGCTAGTGATTGCTTTGCAATGCTTGCAGTTAGCCACAGTTTCTTTCCAAAGCATTGTTGAATTTGAGATTTCCAACTTGTTGTGTAATGTTTATGTCCAATGGCCGATGAGCACCGATACGTTTCTTCTGTAATTTCTCTTCATATGACAAGGATTGAAAAGGATTTGCCAGTAGATTGTCGACTTCATTCGTGATGATGACTGCTAGCTTGCTAGCTAAGATTTTGAAAGTATTGATGTTGTCATGAACAGTCCAATCAAAGCTACGGTAGATATAACATGATTTGACGTCATTTTATCTGTGTCCAATGACCTTGAGCCTTATTGGATGGGCAATTCTAATGTAACTCTATGGCAGCACCCAAGGGGCTTGAATTTTTGAGCTCTCCCCGTAGATTTTGACGTGACGTAGTGTCCCCATGAGTGACAGAACACTGAGCCAATCACGGCGCAATTAGAGAACATTACCAACCCCTACGCTCTGTATTTTCCGCTGGCTGCCCCACCACCACAGAAAGCACTGAGCTAGGCTGAAACACCTGCATTTTGGAGCTGCCTTACTCAAGAAAGCAAAAAAGAGACCATGTTTGTATGCGGCTTTATTAACTCAATGTTGTTGTATTTTTTACAATATTTTTTGCAAACTGATATGTGACACGTATTAATGCCAAAATAACATGCAAAACAGGCATATATATATATATATATATATATATATATATATATATATATATATATATATATATATATATATATATACAGTGGGGAAAAAAAAGTATTTAGTCAGCCACCAATTGGGAGATTATCAGTGGTCTTGTATGTCTTCCATTTCCTAATAATTGCTCCCACAGTTGATTTCTTCAAACCAAGCTGCTTACCTATTGCAGATTCAGTCTTCCCAGCCTGGTGCAGGTCTACAATTTTGTTTCTGGTGTCCTTTGACAGCTCTTTGGTCTTGGCCATAGTGGAGTTTGGAGTGTGACTGTTTGAGGTTGTGGACAGGTGTCTTTTATACTGATAACAAGTTCAAACAGGTGCCATTAATACAGGTAACGAGTGGAGGACAGAGGAGCCTCTTAAAGAAGAAGTTACAGGTCTGTGAGAGCCAGAAATCTTGCTTGTTTGTAGGTGACCAAATACTTATTTTCCTCCATAATTTGCAAATAAATTCATTAAAAATCCTACAATGTGATTTTCTGGATTTTTTTTCCTCATTTTGTCTGTCATAGTTGACGTGTACCTATGATGAAAATTACAGTCCTCTCTCATCTTTTTAAGTGGGAGAACTTGCACAATTGGTGGCTGACTAAATACTTTCCCCCCCCACTGTATATATATATATATATATATATATATATATATATATATATATATATATATATATATATATACAGTACCTGTCAAAAGTCTGGGCACAGCTACTCATTCCAGGGTTTTGTACATTGTAGATTAATAGTGAAGACATCAAAACTATGAAATAACACATTAGGAATCATGTAGTAGCCAAAAAAAGTGTTAAACAAATCAAAATATATTTTATATTTGAGACTCTTCAAATAGCCACCCTTTGCCTTGATGACAGCTTTGCACACTCTTGGCATTCTCTCAACCAGCTTCACCTGGAATGCTTTTCCAACAGTCTTGAAGGAGTTCCCACATATGCTGAGCAGTTGTTGGCTGCTTTTCCTTCACTCTGTGTTCCAACTCATCCCAAACCATCTCAATTTGGTTGAGGTCGGGGGGATTGTGGGAGGCCAGATCATCTGATGCAGCACTCCATCACTCTCCTTCTTGGTCAAATAGCCCTTACACAGCCTGGAGTTGTGTTTTGGGTCATTGTCCTGTTGAAAAACAGATGATAGTCCCACTAAGCGCAAACCAGATGGGATGGCGTATCGCTGCAGAATGCTGTGGTAGCCATGCTGGTTAAGTGTGCCTTGAATTCTAAATAAATCACTGACTGTGTCACCAGAAAAGCACCCCCACACCATCACACCTCCTCCTCCGTGCTTCATGGTAGGAATGTATATATATATACCTTTTAAATATATACAGTGGGGAGAACAAGTATTTGAAACACTGCCGATTTTACAGGTTTTCCTACTTACAAAGCATGTAGAGGTCTGTAATTTTTTTCATAGGTACACTTCAACTGTGAGAGACGGAAAAAAATCCAGAAAATCACATTGTATGATTTTTAAGTAATTAATCTGCATTTTATAAATTAATTACTTGTTGCATGACATAAGTATTTGATACATCAGAAAAGCAGAACTTAATATTTGGTACAGAAACCTTTTACAATTACAGAGATCATACGTTTCCTGTAGGTCTTGACCAGGTTTAGGTAGATTTTGTCTGGCGGGTGGTCACACAGAGCATTTGGGAACAGTTTTTAAAAAAAGCCCACATGTAGAAGTTGGTGACAAGAAAGGCATCTAAAGTGTGACTTTGTCCTCGTGTTTCTTGGCCAGTTACATCGGTTTGTTCACACTCTAGGTTGCAGTGGAGGATGCTGAGGGAAGGACGGCTCATAATAATGGCTGGAGCTAAGCAAATGGAATGGCATCAAACACGAAGAAACCATATATTTGATGCCATTCCACTAATTCCAATCCAGCCATTACCACGAGCCCGTCCTCCCCAATCAAGATGCCACCTCCGGTTGTTAGTTTGAGTTTGCTGCAACTGTCTGAGATTTTTTAAATCACTGACAAGTGAGTGCCCAAGTTACCACGGTAACGGCCCGTCCCTTAAAGAGCAACTGACATTTTATCTCACCTAATGATTGTGCTTGATTGAGCTTGGATCCCAAAATAATTGTTATCTGTTTTACTATTGTATTGTATTCAGTACAGTGAGCTGCTTTCCTAAATTTGTATTTGTATTTATGAAGGATCCCCTGCCAAGGCAGCAGCTACTCTTCCTGGGGTTTATTATGGATCCCCATTAGTTCCTGCCAAGGCAGCAGCTACTCTTCCTGGGGTTTATTATGGATCCCCATTAGTTCCTGCCAAGGCAGCAGCTACTCTTCCTGGGGTTTATTATGGATCCCCATTAGTTCCTGCCAAGGCAGCAGCTACTCTTCCTGGGGTTTATTATGGATCCCCATTAGTTCCTGCCAAGGCAGCAGCTACTCTTCCTGGGGTTTATTATGGATCCCCATTAGTTCCTGCCAAGGCAGCAGCTACTCTTCCTGGGGTTTATTATGGATCCCCATTAGTTCCAGCCAAGGCAGCAGCTACTCTTCCTGGGGGTTTATTATGGATCCCCATTAGTTCCTGCCAAGGCAGCAGCTACTCTTCCTGGGGGTTTATTATGGATCCCCATTAGTTCCTGCCAAGGCAGCAGCTACTCTTCCTGGGGGTTTATTATGGATCCCCATTAGTTCCTGCCAAGGCAGCAGCTACTCTTCCTGGGGTTTATTATGGATCCCCATTAGTTCCAGCCAAGGCAGCAGCTACTCTTCCTGGGGGTTTATTATGGATCCCCATTAGTTCCTGCCAAGGCAGCAGCTACTCTTCCTGGGGGTTTATTATGGATCCCCATTAGTTCCTGCCAAGGCAGCAGCTACTCTTCCTGGGGGTTTATTATGGATCCCCATTAGTTCCTGCCAAGGCAGCAGCTACTCTTCCTGGGGTTTATTATGGATCTCCATTAGTTCCTGCCAAGGCAGCAGCTACTCTTCCTGGGGTTTATTATGGATCCCCATTAGTTCCTGCCAAGGCAGCAGCTACTCTTCCTGGGGTTTATTATGGATCCCCATTAGTTCCTGCCAAGGCAGCAGCTACTCTTCCTGGGGTTTATTATGGATCCCCATTCGTTCCTGCCAAGGCAGCAGCTACTCTTCCTGGGGTTTATTATGGATCCCCATTAGTTCCTGCCAAGGCAGCAGCTACTCTTCCTGGGGTTTATTATGGATCCCCATTAGTTCCAGCCAAGGCAGCAGCTACTCTTCCTGGGGTTTATTATGGATCCCCATTAGTTCCTGCCAAGGCAGCAGCTACTCTTCCTGGGGTTTATTATGGATCCCCATTAGTTCCTGCCAAGGCAGCAGCTACTCTTCCTGGGGTTTATTATGGATCCCCATTAGTTCCAGCCAAGGCAGCAGCTACTCTTCCTGGGGTTTATTATGGATCCCCATTAGTTCCTGCCAAGGCAGCAGCTACTCTTCCTGGGGTTTATTATGGATCCCCATTAGTTCCTGCCAAGGCAGCAGCTACTCTTCCTGGGGTTTATTATGGATCCCCATTAGTTCCTGCCAAGGCAGCAGCTACTCTTCCTGGGGTTTATTATGGATCCCCATTAGTTCCTGCCAAGGCAGCAGCTACTCGTCCTGGGGTTTATTATGGATCCCCATTAGTTCCTGCCAAGGCAGCAGCTACTCTTCCTGGGGTTTATTATGGATCCCCATTAGTTCCTGCCAAGGCAGCAGCTACTCTTCCTGAGGTTTATTATGGATCCCCATTAGTTCCTGCCAAGGCAGCAGCTACTCTTCCTGGGGTCCAGCAACATTAAGGTTATATACAATTGAAAATTATTACATGACATTACATTTCGTAACACTTTTCACCACACATTAAGTGTGTTCCCTCAGGCCACTACTCTACTACCACATATCTACAATACAAAATCCATGTGTACGTGTGTGTAGAGGACGTGTCTTATCATGTGTTTGTGTGTCTGCGCCTGTGTGTGTCTCTTCACAGTCCCCGCTGTTCCATAAGGTGTATTTTTATCAGTTTTTTTTATATCTGATTCTACTGCTTGCATCAGTTACCTGATGTGGAATAGAGTTCCATGTAGTCATGGCTCTATGTAGTACTGTGCGCCTCCCATAGTCTGTTCTGGACTTGGGGACTGTGAAGAGACCTCTGGTGGCATGTCTTGTGGGGTATGCATGGGTGTCCGAGCTGTGTGCTAGTAGTTTAAACAGACCCCTCGGTGCATTCAGCTTGTCAGCACTTCTTACAAAAACAAGTAGTGATGAAGTCAATCTCTCATCCACTTTGAGCCATGAGAGATTTACATGCATATTATTAATGTTAGCTCCCCATGTACATTTAAGGGCCAGCCGTGCTGCCCTGTTCTGAGCCAATTGTAATTTTCTGAGGTCCCTCTTTGAGGCACCTGACCACACGACTGAACAGTAGTCTAGGAGCGACAAAACTAGGGCCTGTAGGACCTGCCTTGTTGATAGTGTTATTAAAAAGGCAGAGCAGCACTTTATTATGGACAGACTTCTCCCCATCTTAGCTATTGTTGTATCAACATGTTTTGACCATGACAGTTTACAATCCAGGATTACTCCAAGCAGTTTAGTCACCTCAACTTGCTCAACTTCCACATTATTTATTACAAGATTTAGTTGAGGTTTAGGGTTTAGTGAATGATTTGTCCCAAATACAATGCTTTTAATTTTGAAATAATTAGGACTAACTTATTCCTTGCCATCCATTCTGAAACTAACTGCAGCTCTTTGTTAAATGTTGCATTGATTTCACTCGCTGTAGTAGCTGACATGTATAGTGTTGAGTCATCCGCATACATACAGTGGGGAGAAAAAGTATTTGATACACTGCCGATTTTGCAGGTTTTCCTACTTACAAAGCATATAGAGGTCTGTAATTTTTATCATAGGTACACTTCAACTGTGAGAGACGGAATCTAAAACAAAAATCCAGAAAATCACATTGTATGATTTTTAAGTAATTAATTTGCATTTTATTGCATGACATAAGTATTTGATCAGACCTGTTAGTTTTTCTTTAAGAAGCCCTCCTGTTCTCCACTCATTACCTGTATTAACTGCACCTGTTTGAACTCATTACCTGTATAAAAGACACCTGTCCACACACTCAATCAAACAGACTCCAACCTCTCCACAATGGCCAAGACCAGAGAGCTGTGTAAGGACATCAGGGATAAAATTTTAGACCTGCACAAGGCTGGGATGGGCTACAGGACAATAGGCAAGCAGCTTGGTGAGAAGGCAACAACTGTTGGCGCAATTATTAGAAAATGGAAGAAGTTCAAGATGACGGTCAATCACCTTCGGTCTGGGGCTCCATGCAAGATCTCACCTCGTGGGGCATCAATGATCATGAGGAAGGTGAGGGATCAGCCCAGAACTACACGGCAGGACCTGGTCAATGACCTGAAGAGAGCTGGGACCACAGTCTCAAAGAAAACCACTAGTAACACACTACGCCGTCATGGATTAAAATCCTGCAGCGCACGCAAGGTCCCCCTGCTCAAGCCAGCGCATGTCCAGGCCCGTCTGAAGTTTGCCAATGACCATCTGGATGATCCAGAGGAGGAATGGGAGAAGGTCATGTGGTCTGATGAGACAAAAATAGAGCTTTTTGGTCTAAACTCCACTCGCCGTGTTTGGAGGAAGAAGAAGGATGAGTACAACCCCAAGAACACCATCCCAACCGTGAAGCATGGAGGTGGAAACATAATTCTTTGGGGATGCTTTTCTGCAAAGGGGACAGGACGACTGCACCGTATTGAGGGGAGGATGGATGGGGCCATATATCGCGACATCTTGGCCAACAACCTCCTTCCCCCAGTAAGACCATTGAAGATGGGTCGTGGCTGGGTCTTCCAGCATGACAACGACCCGAAACACACAGCCAGGGCAACTAAGGAGTGGCTCCGTAAGAAGCATCTCAATGTCCTGGAGTGGCCTAGCCAGTCTCCAGACCTGAACCCAATAGAAAATCTTTGGAGGGAGCTGAAAGTCCGTATTGCCCAGCGACAGCCCCGAAACCTGAAGGATCTGGAGAAGGTCTGTATGGAGGAGTGGGCCAAAATCCCTGCTGCAGTGTGTGCAAACCTGGTCAAGACCTACAGGAAACGTATGATCTCTGTAATTGCAAACAAAGGTTTCTGTACCAAATATTAAGTTCTGCTTTTCTGATGTATCAAATACTTATGTCATGCAATAAAATGCAAATTAATTACTTAAAAATCATACAATGTGATTTTCTGGATTTTTGTTTTAGATTCCGTCTCTCACAGTTGAAGTGTACCTATGACAAAAATTACAGACCTCTACAAGCTTTGTAAGTAGGAAAACCTGCAAAATCGGCAGTGTATCAAATACTTGTTCTCCCCACTGTAGACACTCTGGATTTACTCAAAGCCAGTGGCATGTCATTAGTAAAGATTGAAAAAAGTAAGGGGCCTAGACAGCTGTCCTGGGGAATTCCTGATTCTACCTGGATTATGTTGGAGAGGCTTCCATTAAATAACACCCTCTGTGTTCTGTTAGACAGGTAACTCTTCATCCACATTATAGCAGGGGGTGTAAAGCCTTAACACATATGTTTTTCCAGCAGCAGACTATGATCGATAATGTCAAAAGCCACACTGAAGTCTAACAAAACAGCCCCCACAATCTTTTTATCATCAATTTCTCTCAGTCAATCATCAGTTATTTGTGTAAGTGCCGTGCTTGTTGAATGTCCTTCCGTATAAGTGTGCTGAAAGTCAGTAAAGGGGGCTTTACTATTCTTGGGTAGCGGAATTACTTTTGCTTCCCTCCAGGCCTGTGGGCACACACTTTATTGTAGACTTAGACTGAAAATGTGGCAAATAGGAGTGGCAATATCGTCCGCTATTTTCCTCCGTAATTTTTCCTCCAAGTTGTCAGACCCTGGTGGCTTTACAGAATTCAAGATTACAACGCTTGTCTTTCAAAATTTGATCAGTTATACTTGGATGTGTTTGTTGCTGGCATGTCATGCCTACGTTTGCTAATCTTGCCAATGAAATAATAATTGTCATTGGCAATATCAGTGTGTTTTGTGATGAATGAGCCGTCTGATTCAATGAATGATGGAGCTGAGTTTGCCTTTTTACCCAACATTTCATTTAAGGTGCTCCAAAGCTTTTTACCATCATTCTTTATGTCATTTATCTTTGTTTCATAGTGTAGTTTCTTCTTCTTTTTATTCAGTTTAGTCACATGATTTCTCAATTTGCAATAAGTTTGCCAATCGGTTGTCCTGCCAGACTTATTTGCCATTCCTTTTGCCTCATCCCTCTCAACCATACAAGTTTTCAATTCCTCATCAATGCACAGGGATTTAACAGTTTTATAGTCATTTTCTTAATGAGTGCATGCTTATTAGTAACTAGAATAAGCAATTTCATAAATGTGTCATGTGCAGTGTCTGGTTGCTCCTCAATACACACCACAGACCAGCAAATATTATTTACATCAACAACATAGGAATCACTACAAAACGTATTGTATGACCTCTTAGACACTATATTATCACAGTGCCATCCGTTTTGTCTCCAAAGCCCCATACGCTACACACCACTGTGACCTGTACGCTCTTGTTGGCTGGTCCTCACTACATGTTCGTCGTCAAACCCACTGGCTCCAGGCCATCTATAAATCACTGCTAGGCAAATCCCCGCCTTATCTTAGCTCATTGGTCACCATAGCAGCACCCACCCGTAGTCTGCGCTCCAGCAGGTATATCTCACTGGTCATTCCCAAAGCCAACACCTCCTTTGGCCGCCATTCCTTCCAGTTCTCTGCTGCCAATGACTGGAACGAATTGCAAAAATCTCTGAAGCTGGAGACTCTTATCTCCCTCACTAACTTTAAGCATCAGTTGTCAGAGCACCTTACCGATCACTGCACCTGTACACAGCCCATCTGAAATTAGCCCACCCAACTACCTCATCCCTATATTGTTATTCTCAATTTTTCCCCTAACCCATCTGTCTATCTCCTCATTTGAATTCCATGCTGTCACAGTCACTAGCCCATTTAAGCTTAATATCCTTGTCATCTATCGCCCTCCAGGTTCCCTTGGAGAGTTCATCAATGAGCTTGACGCCTTGATAAGTTCCTTCCCTGAGGATGGCTCACCCCTCACAGTTTTGGGGGATTTCAACCTCCCTATGTCCACATTTGACTCATTTCTCTCTGCCTCCTTCTTTCCACTCCTCTCCTCTTTTGACCTCACCCTCTCACCGTCCCCCCCTACTCACAAGGCAGGCAATACGCTTGACTTCATCTTTACTAGATGTTGCTCTTCTACTAATCTCACTGCAACTCCCCTCCATGTCTCCGACCACTACTTTGTATCCTTTTCTCTCTCGCTCTCCTCCAACACTACTCACTCTGCCCCTACACAGATGGTAACGCGCCGCCGCAACCTTCGCTCTCTCTCTCCCACTGCTCTCTCCTCTTCCATCCTATCATCTCTTCCCTCTGCTCAATCCTTCTCCCTCCAATCTCCTGATTCTGCCTCCTCAACCCTCCTCTCCTCCCTTTCTGCATCCTTTGACTCTCTGTGTCCCCTATCCTCCCGGCCGGCTCGGTCCTCCCCTCCAGCTCCGTGGCTTGATGACTCATTGCGAGCTCACAGAACAGAGCTCCGGGCAGCGGAGCGGAAATGGAAGAAAACTAAACTCCCTGCCGACCTGGCATCTTTTCACTCCCTCCTCTCTACATTTTCTTCATCTGTTTCTGCTGCTAAGGCCACCTTCTACCACTCTAAATTCCAAGCATCTGCCTCTAACCCTAGGAAGCTCTTTGCCACATTTTCCTCCCTCCTGAATCCTCCCCCCCCCCCCCTCCTCTCTCTCTGTGGATGACTTCGTCAACCACTTTGAAAAGAAGGTTGACGACATCCGATCCTCGTTTGTTAAGTCTAATGACACTGCTGGTCCTGCTCACACTGCCCTATCCTATGCTTTGACTTCTTTCTCCCCTCTCTCTCCAGATAAAATCCTGCGACTTGTGACTGCAGGCCGCCCAACAACCTGCCCGCTTGACCCCATCCCCTCCTCCCTTCTCCAGACCATCTCCGGTGACCTTGTCCCCTACCTCACCTCGCTGATCAACTCATCCTTGACCGCTGGCCATGTCCCTTCCGTCTTCAAGAGAGCGAGAGTTGCTCCCCTTCTCAAAAAACCAACACTCGACCCCACTGATGTCAACAACTACAGACCAGTATCCCTTCTTTCTTTTCTTTCCAAAACTATTGAGCGTGCCGTCTTTAGCCAACTCTCTTGCTATCTCTCTCAGAATGACCTTCTTGATCCAAACCAATCAGGTTTCAGGACTGGTCATTCAACTGAGACTGCTCTTCTCTGTGTCACGGAGACTCTCCGCACTGCTAAAGCTAACTCTCTCTCCTCTGCTCTTGTCCTTCTAGACCTGTCTGCTGCCTTTGATACTGTGAACCATCAGATCCTCCTCTCCACCCTCTCCGAGCTGGGCATCTCCGGCGCGGCTCACTCCTGGATTGCGTCCTACCTGACCGGTCGCTCCTACCAAGTGGCGTGGCGAGAAGCTGTCCCCGCACCACGTGCTCTCACCACTGGTGTCCCCCAGGGCTCAGTTCTAGGCCCTCTCCTTTTCTCCCTATACACCAAGTCACTTGGCTCTGTCATATCCTCACATGGCCTTTCCTATCATTGCCACGCTGACGATACACAACTAATCTTCTCCTTTCCCCCTTCTGATAACCAGGTGGCGAATCGCATCTCTGCATGTCTGGCAGACATATCAGTATGGATGACGGATCACCACCTCAAGCTGAACCCTGGCAAGACGGAGCTGCTCTTCCTCCCGGGGAAGGACTGCCCGTTCCATGATCTCGCCATCACGGTTGACAACTCCGCTGTGTCCTCCTCCCAGAGTGCGAAGAGCCTAGGCGTGACCCTGGACAACACCCTGTCGTTCTCCGCCAACATCAAGGCGGTGACCCGCTCCTGCAGGTTCATGCTCTACAACATTCGGAGAGTACGACCCTGCCTTACACAGGAAGCGGCACAGGTCCTAATCCAGGCACTTGTCATCTCCCGTCTGGACTACTGCAACTCGCTGTTGGCTGGCCTCCCTGCCTGTGCCATTAAACCCCTACAACTCATCCAGAATGCCGCAGCCCGTCTGGTGTTCAACCTTCCCAAGTTCTCTCACGTCACCCCCCTCCTCTGCACACTCCACTGGCTTCCAGTTGAAGCTCGCATCCGCTACAAGACCATGGTGCTTGCCTATGGAGCAGTGAGGGGAACGGCACCTCTGTACCTTCAGGCTCTGATCAGTCCCTACACCCAAACGAGGGCATTGCGTTCATCCACCTCTGGCCTGCTGGCTCCCCTTCCTCTGCGGAAGCATAGCTCCCGCTCAGCCCAGTCAAAACTGTTCGCTGCTCTGGCACCCCAATGGTGGAACAAGCTCCCTCACGACGCCAGGACAGCAGAGTCACTCACCACCTTCCGGAGACATTTGAAACCCCACCTCTTTAAGGAATACCTGGGATAGGATAAAGTATTCCTTCTAACCCCCCCCCCCCCCCCCCCCCCCCCCGCCCCAAATTGTAAAGTGGTTATCCCACTGGCTATAGGGTGAACGCACCAATTTGTGAGTCGCTCTGGCTAAGAGCGTCTGCTAAATGACGTTAATGTGCCCTTGAGCAAGGCACTTAACCCTAATTGCTCCTGTAAGTCGCTCTGGATAAGAGCGTCTGCTAAATGACTAAAATGTAAATGTAAATTTATTTTGCTCTTTTGCACCCCAGTATCTCTATTTGCACATAATCTCTTGCACGTCTAGCATTCCAGTGTTAATACTATTGTAATTATTTTGCACTATAGCCTATTTATTGCCTTACCTCCATAACTTGCTACATTTGCACACACTGTATATATATTTTCTGTTGTATTTTTGACTTTATGTTTTTTACCCCATATGCAACTCTGTGTTGTTTTTATCGCACTGCTTTGCTTTATCTTGGCCAGGTCGCAGTTGTAAATGAGAACTTGTTCTCAACTGGCTTACCTGGTTAAATAAAGGTGAAATAAAATAAATAAAATAAAAAAATATTAGGCCCAGCCTTTGGAACTTCGGTTTTCCTGATATGGCTACTATATTGTGATCACTACATCAGATGGATTTGGATACTGCTTTAAAGCAAATTTCTGCAGCATTAGTAAAGATGTGATTAGGGCTATGGTGGTCATGACATTTTGTCGACCGGTGATTGTCAAGCAAATAACTGCCAGTCTCACTGTAATTGACCATTAATTAGCATAAGCCATTGATGCAGACCTTTGCAACATCTACATTTAAAAAAGTCTAATAAAGCCATGTAATATCGCCTACACCATCACAATAAATCCATTATTTATTTTAGACAGGTCTAAAGAAACATGATATGAAGAAAACGTAGTCTATTTCAGTAAAACAGAATAGCATACTCTGAGTTGTCCTTATGTTACGTCCTGATCTGGCTATGCCTTATGTCTGTGGGCTACATTAGAGTCATTTAGCAGACTAGATTTTGTGGTCCTCTGTAGCTCAATTGGTAGAGCATGGTGCTTGTAACGCCAGGGTAGTGGGTTCGATCCCCGGGACCACTCATACGTAAAAATGTATGCAAGCATGACTGTAAGTCGCTTTGGATAAAAGCGTCTGCTAAATGGCATATTATTATTATTTGCTTAGAATTCCGTGGCATTATTTTATATTATTTTATAGTATGAAGAATACAACTGAACATAGCTGAATAAAATAGAAAGGATATTTTCTCCAAACGACAAGTGATAATATTTCATTCACAACTGATAATATATCATTCACAACTGATAATATATCATTCATCAGTGATAGGCTAATATTGTCACCCATCAGACTATTCTTGAATTAATATTGTCTTTACATTCACTAAATAATATATGTGTGAAATTTGTTTTGATTTAGAATGGACCATTATCATGCACCTGTCTCGGAACAAAAATACTTGTCATCTATGCACTTAAATAGCGAATGGAGGACGCTTTTCCCGTGATTCATTTTCATGCCAGCCAGGTAGGCTATACTCCTGTTGTAAAGAGAAGCAATGTGCTTAATATTAGGAAAGTTAAGAAATAAATATAGTAGGCCTAGCCTATAGAAAGCTGATCGGATCCTCCTCTTTTTAATAGAGGCCATCACTCTGTTTTCTCACGCAATTGCATAGCCTATAGAAATGTTGCGCAACATGAGCTCATGGTGTTTGATTAGATTTTTGATTACATTTGCATTGATGTCAGAGTGATTAGAGGGACAATAGAGTGCTGAGTACCAGGCAGTTAGCAAGTTTGGTTGGCTACTAATGACCATCAGCAGCATCAGAGCATGGAGAAGCCTCGTTACCGTGACTAAACGGTCACGTGGAACTTGACTGCCGTCATGACTGGTGACCTCTGGTATGGTGGAAATATGCGATCAATATATGTTGATGATTTCATTCCTGTGCTGTTTCTAACTACCCTAGTAGGTTGACTGATAACCTGAACCAGGGTATAGGCACTGGATACAGTTTGAAGCTTTTTCTTGAGTGGGAAGCTTGATGAAAGCCAGTCAATATTTAAATCACCCAGAAAATACACCTCTCTGTTGATATCACATACATTATCAAGCATTTCACACATGTTATCCAGATACTGACTGTTAGCACTTGGTGGTAATAATTTCCTGACTCCCGAGTGGCACAGTGGTCTAAGGCACTGCATCGCAGTGCTAGCTGTGCCACTAGAGATCCTGGTTCGAGTCCAGGCTCTGTCGCAGCCGGCCGCGACCGGGAGACCCATGGGCGGCGCACAATTGGTCCAAGGTAGGGGAGGGTTTGGCCGGCAGGGATGTGGGTTTGTTTCCCACGGGGGGCCAGTATGAAAAAATCCCCCCCCCAAAACATGTATGCATTCACTAACTGTAAGTTGCTCTGGATAAGAGTGTCTGCTAAATGACTAAAATTTAAAATGTGGTCAATAGCAGCTTCCGATCAGAATGCAATAGTACAATTTGTCAATGTGGACAGTAGGTTATACCTCCAAAATAGCATCTGGTTAGCTTCTGATTTAGCTAGCTAGTTAACTAGGGTAGTTAGCCTTGTTTACTTAGCTAATGTTGTTGATGATGTTAGTCTGAAGTATATAAGAACCTAACATTAACGTACTGCTTTCGGTACCTACGTTATTCAATGGATGACGCTAGCTAGATGGCTAAAGTTCAATATTAGCCTACAATCTTACCTTGGAAAGGATCAAATCAGTTACAATTATATGGGTCCCGCCTTCCAATCCATTCCGAATACAACAGGTGCAGACCATACGGTGAAATGCTTGCTTATGAGCCCCTTAGCTAACAGTGCAGTTTTAAGAAAAATAAGTGTTAAGTAAATAGCAAATAGCCCAGGTAGCCATTTGATTAGCTGTTCAGGACTCTTATAGCTTTGGGGTAGAAGCTGTTAATGAAGCCTTTTTGGAGTTTTAGACTTGGTGCTTCTTATTTGTAATACATTTACAAACATTTCTAAAAACCTGTTTTCACTTTGTCATTATGGGGTATTGTGTGTAGATTGATGAGGATTTTTAATTATTTCATCAATTTCTGTGACGAGTACTGAGTATACAAAGAGGCAGGACGCAGACGCAGGAGTTAACAAGGTCAAGGTTTATTTAACAATGACGTGGAGAGCAGAAACTCTTCTAGCATGACAGACAAGACATAGAGAGAGAGAGAGAGAGAAAGTGAAAACTTGTCATATATGAGATAGAGAAAGATATGAAGAGACAGCAGAATCTCGTGACTGATAGAGAGATGTACCAAGTCCTGGTAAGTCCACGCTAGTGTTGCTGGTGTTTGCCACTTGATACTAAGTATACCCGGGAGGATTAGTAATAACAGCATTTAAAATATAGCACTGTTTTACGTGGGAAGGTGAGCTATAAGAGATCTGATAGAGAATGTAAGTCACATGTTTGTGTGAGGGAACACTAACAATAGGAAACAAACAAACAAACGAATGAGAAAAAAAGCCAGGACACCTCTCTGTTCTAGATGGTAGAGACCAGTACGCCTCTCTGTTCTAGATGGTAGAGACCAGTACGCCTCTCTGTTCTAGATGGTAGAGACCAGTACGCCTCTCTGTTCTAGATGGTAGAGACCAGTACGCCTCTCTGTTCTAGATGGTAGAGACCAGTACGCCTCTCTGTTCTAGATGGTAGAGACCAGTACGCCTCTCTGTTCTAGATGGTAGAGACCAGTACGCCTCTCTGTTCTAGATGGTAGAGACCAGTACGCCTCTCTGTTCTAGATGGTAGAGACCAGTACGCCTCTCTGTTCTAGATGGTAGAGACCAGTACGCCTCTCTGTTCTAGATGGTAGAGACCAGTACGCCTCTCTGTTCTAGATGGTAGAGACCAGTACGCCTCTCTGTTCTAGATGGTAGAGACCAGTACGCCTCTCTGTTCTAGATGGTAGAGACCAGTACGCCTCTCTGTTCTAGATGGTAGAGACCAGTACGCCTCTCTGTCCTAGATGGTAGAGACCAGTACGCCTCTCTGTTCTAGATGGTAGAGACCAGTACGCCTCTCTGTCCTAGATGGTAGAGACCAGTACGCCTCTCTGTTCTAGATGGTAGAGACCAGTACGCCTCTCTGTCCTAGATGGTAGAGACCAGTACGCCTCTCTGTTCTAGATGGTAGAGACCAGTACGCCTCTCTGTTCTAGATGGTAGAGACCATAAAGACACGTCTGACATTCTTACAGGTGGGATGGATCAAACCACATCTGCCAGACATTTTTGTGGTTTCCTCTCACCCCTGTTTCAAGGGAGGGAGGGAGCTAGAGCGAGAGCGATAGTGAGAGAGAGAGAGAGAGAGAGAGAGAGAGAGAGAGAGAGAGAGAGAGAGAGAGAGAGAGAGAGAGAGAGAGAGAGAGAAGGAGAGAGAGAGAGAGAGAGGAGAGAGGAGAGAGAGAGAGAGAGAGAGAGAGCTAGAGAGAG
>NW_028164570.1:0-25000 GCF_964263955.1 Coregonus lavaretus
GAGAGAGAGAGAGAGAGAGAGAGAGAGAGAGAGAGAGAGAGAGAGAGAGAAGGAGAGAGAGAGAAGGAGAAAGAGAGAGAGAGAGAGAGAGAGAGAGAGCGAGAGAGAGAGAGAAGGAGAGAGAGAGACTATGCATGGCAAAAGTGCACAAGATGCACAGAAACACACTCTACCTCTCCTTTTATCCACAAGGAGTCATCATTCAGAAAACTCTGAGGTTCAGTGTCCAAGTTTGCAGGCCATAACATTGATAATCTTCAGAACACAGGAAAGTTATTCACAGGAATGTTATTTATCTTCATTTCCCAGAACCCCTTGCAACATAAACAGGCCATTAACAGAAAGACAAACAGCACAGTTCCACTGTAACTCACATTTTTCACTTAAAATGTATGCCAAACAAAAAACACATTGATTTCAAAGTTTAACAAACCATACAACTCTATGCAGAAGGACTACTTTTAAAAATTTAAACTGAACATTTTACAAAAACATTTACTGTAGGGAACTGTGCAGATGCAAGACAATTTTAGTGTGTCCACGTTTTCCTAAAACTCTGTTAAACATCTGCTCCGAATTAACATTCAACGACGGCTGCTGAAAGAATGGAGTGTCAGCTGTGACACATTTGATTAAACTACAGTAAGTAATGGATCCCTGATCTGTACTACACAGAAATGCATCACTGTAAGAGGTGTGGACTCGAGTCAATGACTTGGACTCGATCACAAATCTGATAACTTGAGACTTGAGTTGGACTTGGAGCCTCAGGACTCGACTTTGATTTGAAAACTGATTACTTGAAATTATCTGGCCAGGCTTTGTAATATTTTGTCACTCATTTTGTAGCACAGAGTCTCCGTAGATGACTCTCCACACAGCCAGAGACAAGTAGTCGCAGCATCGACTTGCAAAGAAAACGTGCAACAAATTAGCATGTGGAACGCACACTTGGCCCTTTGATTGGACCAGCAAACTGTTAATCAACTCAGGTCAACTAGGCTAGTCTACACAATGAGATTATTATGGATAAGAGCAAGAATATGTTTTATTTGTCACATGGCAGTCAAGCGTTGATAATCACGTCATCAGAATCAGACCCCTCGATATTTATTTGAAAGGGAGCATCAAGATCACCGTGCACTTTCACCAACCTGTGAAGTTCATCATCATTTTATTTAATTTACATTTTACATTTTAGTCATTTAGCAGTTTAATCTGTAGCCTAATAAACTGCAATGGTTTGACTTTACCTGCATATAAAAAAAAAAAAAAAACTGCGGATGGAAACGTGGTTAGTGAGAACGACCGATCTATAATTCACACTTCTATGTGAATTTGGTCGGGTCGCCCCCAAAAAAAACCTCCATACTGCAGCCTTAAAGCCCAACACACCGCTGTGAATACCATCACAGAGTGGGACATCAACAACATTGGAAACATC
This sequence comes from Coregonus lavaretus, assembly GCF_964263955.1. Taxonomy (NCBI): domain Eukaryota; kingdom Metazoa; phylum Chordata; class Actinopteri; order Salmoniformes; family Salmonidae; genus Coregonus; species Coregonus lavaretus. Next base: position 1,445 of record NW_028164570.1, read on the forward strand.
CCATGAAATGCATTCAGTGGTAACAGGCTAGTTAGTAGCTATACCGGGGGGGTCATCGGTAGGCTCGCGTCCATACTTCCCACGACTCAACTCCCATCCACAGAGTAGCGCAGGTCCCTACAGTGGTCAAGTCAATAGTGTCCTGTGATCTAACTAGACTAGCCTACAGCACACCGTCACACTGATAGGGGAAAGGCGTAATCACCAGTGCAATACTACTGACACCGTCGAGAAGGCCACCCTAGCACGGCGCTTGTAACGCCAAGGTAGTGGGTTCGAACCCCGGGACCACCCTTACACAAAAAAATAAAAAAAATGTATGCACGCATGACTGTAAATCGCTTTGGATAAATCGCGTCTGCTAAATGGCATATAGTTACTACTCCGCTAGTTAGCCCACCACCGGCTGCGCACAATGTTCGGCTCCACGGTCTGTTGCAAAGCACAGGGCCTGTGAAGGATTTCTGCAACAGTGTAGCTCGAGTTAAAAGGGTCACCAGTTCCGTACACATCGGCAATGCAGGCTGAACAATTGTATACAGAGAAAGTTGTATTGGGTTCAGACAGAGGTGGGGAGGGGAGGGGAGAGAGAGAGAGGAGGGAGGGAGGGAGGGGGAGAGAGACGTGCTCATCTGTCGTCGCAGCCCCCCCTCTCCCTCCCTCCCCTCTCATCTCTCTCTCTCCCCCTCCCTCCCTCCCTCCCTCCCTCCCTCCCCTCACCTCCCCCCGACTTTACAACTCGACCAACAACACCGACGCGTTTGCCTAAATGAATATGAAAAAGTTAGTCGCCTATTCACGCCAGAGACACGTAACCGTTTACTACTCGTGTGTCCAATATAACGGTAACGCAGATCCCTTTTATTCAAGAGAAATACATTCTCGACGTTCCACATCGCTCACCTCTTGAGTGTTCGCGTCCTCCGCTGTTCTCTCTTTCCTTCCAGATGACAAGATCCAGCGAGGTCCCCCCGTGTCTGCGCAGCTGCGGAAGCCGAAACGCTCCAATCACAGCGCTCGTTTTAGTAACTAGTTATCCTCTTGCAATTAGTGTGTTCTTACCATCTTTGTTGTTATTAATCTGACTAACACACAGTCTGTAGATAAGACATGTATAAAATATCTCTGTTGGTATTAATCTGACTAACACACAGTCTGTAGATAAGACATGTATAAAATATCTCTGTTGGTATTAATCTGACTAACACACAGTCTGTAGATAAGACATGTATAAAATATCTCTGTTGTTATTAATCTGACTAACACACAGTCTGTAGATAAGACATGTATAAAATATCTCTGTTGGTATTAATCTGACTAACACACAGTCTGTAGATAAGACATGTATAAAATATCTCTGTTGTTATTAATCTGACTAACACACAGTCTGGAGATAAAACATGTATAAAATATCTCTGTTGTTATTAATCTGACTAACACACAGTCTGTAGATAAGACATGTATAAAATATCTCTGTTGTTATTAATCTGACTAACACACAGTCTGTAGATAAAACATGTATAAAATATCTCTGTTGTTATTAATCTGACTAACACACAGTCTGTAGATAAGACATGTATAAAATATCTCTGTTGTTCTTAATCTGACTAACACACAGTCTGTAGATAAGACATGTATAAAATATCTCTGTTGTTATTAATCTGACTAACACACAGTCTGTAGATAAGACATGTATAAAATATCTCTGTTGGTATTAATCTGACTAACACACAGTCTGTAGATAAGACATGTATAAAATATCTCTGTTGTTATTAATCTGACTAACACACAGTCTGGAGATAAAACATGTATAAAATATCTCTGTTGTTATTAATCTGACTAACACACAGTCTGTAGATAAGACATGTATAAAATATCTCTGTTGTTATTAATCTGACTAACACACAGTCTGTAGATAAAACATGTATAAAATATCTCTGTTGTTATTAATGTGACTAACACACAGTCTGTAGATAAGACATGTATAAAATATCTCTGTTGTTATTAATCTGACTAACACACAGTCTGGAGATAAAACATGTATAAAATATCTCTGTTGTTATTAATCTGACTAACACACAGTCTGGAGATAAAACATGTATAAAATATCTCTGTTGTTATTAATCTGACTAACACACAGCCTGTAGATAAGACATGTATAAAATATCTCTGTTGTTATTAATCTGACTAACACACAGCCTGTAGATAAGACATGTATAAAATATCTCTGTTGTTATTAATCTGACTAACACACAGTCTGTAGATAAGACATGTATAAAATATCTCTGTTGTTATTAATCTGACTAACACACAGTCTGTAGATAAGACATGTATAAAATATCTCTGTTGTTATTAATCTGACTAACACACAGTCTGTAGATAAGACATGTATAAAATATCTCTGTTGTTATTAATCTGACTAACACACAGCCTGTAGATAAAACATGTATAAAATATCTCTGTTGTTATTAATCTGACTAACACACAGCCTGTAGATAAGACATGTATAAAATATCTCTGTTGTTATTAATCTGACTAACACACAGTCTGTAGATAAGACATGTATAAAATATCTCTGTTGTTATTAATCTGACTAACACACAGTCTGGAGATAAAACATGTATAAAATATCTCTGTTGTTATTAATCTGACTAACACACAGTCTGGAGATAAGACATGTATAAAATATCTCTGTTGTTATTAATCTGACTAACACACAGTCTGGAGATAAAACATGTATAAAATATCTCTGTTGTTATTAATGTGACTAACACACAGTCTGTAGATAAGACATGTATAAAATATCTCTGTTGTTATTAATCTGACTAACACACAGTCTGTAGATAAGACATGTATAAAATATCTCTGTTGTTATTAATCTGACTAACACACAGTCTGTAGATAAAACATGTATAAAATATCTCTGTTGTTATTAATGTGACTAACACACAGTCTGTAGATAAGACATGTATAAAATATCTCTGTTGTTATTAATCTGACTAACACACAGTCTGGAGATAAAACATGTATAAAATATCTCTGTTGTTATTAATCTGACTAACACACAGTCTGGAGATAAAACATGTATAAAATATCTCTGTTGTTATTAATCTGACTAACACACAGCCTGTAGATAAGACATGTATAAAATATCTCTGTTGTTATTAATCTGACTAACACACAGCCTGTAGATAAGACATGTATAAAATATCTCTGTTGTTATTAATCTGACTAACACACAGTCTGTAGATAAGACATGTATAAAATATCTCTGTTGTTATTAATCTGACTAACACACAGTCTGTAGATAAGACATGTATAAAATATCTCTGTTGTTATTAATCTGACTAACACACAGTCTGTAGATAAGACATGTATAAAATATCTCTGTTGTTATTAATCTGACTAACACACAGCCTGTAGATAAAACATGTATAAAATATCTCTGTTGTTATTAATCTGACTAACACACAGCCTGTAGATAAGACATGTATAAAATATCTCTGTTGTTATTAATCTGACTAACACACAGTCTGTAGATAAGACATGTATAAAATATCTCTGTTGTTATTAATCTGACTAACACACAGTCTGTAGATAAGACATGTATAAAATATCTCTGTTGTTCTTAATCTGACTAACACACAGTCTGGAGATAAGACATGTATAAAATATCTCTGTTGTTCTTAATCTGACTAACACACAGTCTGTAGATAAGACATGTATAAAATATCTCTGTTGTTATTAATCTGACTAACACACAGTCTGTAGATAAGACATGTATAAAATATCTCTGTTGTTATTAATCTGACTAACACACAGTCTGTAGATAAGACATGTATAAAATATCTCTGTTGTTATTAATCTGACTAACACACAGTCTGTAGATAAGACATGTATAAAATATCTCTGTTGGTATTAATCTGACTAACACACAGTCTGTAATTATGACATGTATAAAATATCTCTGTTGTTATTAATCTGACTAACACACAGTCTGTAGATAAGACATGTATAAAATATCTCTGTTGGTATTAATCTGACTAACACACAGTCTGTAATTATGACATGTATAAAATATCTCTGTTGTTACTAATCTGACTAACACACAGTCTGGAGATAAGACATGTATAAAATATCTCTGTTGTTATTAATCTGACTAACACACAGTCTGTAGATAAGACATGTATAAAATATCTCTGTTGTTATTAATCTGACTAACACACAGTCTGTAGATAAGACATGTATAAAATATCTCTGTTGTTATTAATCTGACTAACACACAGTCTGTAGATAAGACATGTATAAAATATAAAAAGATGTCTTGAGGTAGCTAGATCTCTTGGGGTAGATAGATGTCTTGGGGTAGCTAGATGTCTTGGGGTAGCTAGATGTCTTGGGGTAGCTAGATGTCTTGGGGTAGCTAGATGTCTAGATGTCTTGGGGTAGCTAGATGTCTTGGGGTAGCTTGATGTCTTGACGTAGCTAGATGTCTAGATGCCTTGGGGTAGCTAGATGTCTTAGGGTAGCTAGATGTCTTGGGGTAGCTAGATGCCTTGGGGTAGCTAGATGTCTTGGGGTAGCTAGATGTCTTGGGGTAGCTAGATGTCTTGGGGTAGCTAGATGTCTTGGGGTAGATAGATGTCTTGGGGTAGCTAGATATCTTGAGGTAGCAAGATGTCTTGGGGTAGCTAGATAACTAGGTGTATTGGAGTAGCTAGATGTCTTGAGGTAGCTAGATGTCTTGGGATAGCTAGATGTCTTGGGGTAGCTAGATGTCTTGGGGTAGCTAGATGTCTTGGGGTAGATATATGTCTTGGGGTAGCTAGATGTCTTGGGGTAGCTAGATGTCTTGGGGTAGCTAGATGTCTAGATGTCTTGAGGTAGCTAGATGTCTTGGGGTAGATAGATGTCTTGGGGTAGCTAGATGTCTTGGGGTAGCTAGATGTCTTGGGGTAGCTAGATGTCTTGGGGTAGCTAGATGTATTGACGTAGCTAGATGTATTGGGGTAGCTAGATGTATTGGGGTAGCTAGATGTCTTGGGGTAGCTAGATGTCTTGGGGTAGCTAGATGTCTTGGGGTAGCTTGATGTCTTGACGTAGCTAGATGTCTAGATGCCTTGGGGTAGCTAGATGTCTTGGGGTAGCTAGATGTCTTGGGGTAGCTAGATGTCTTGGGGTAGCTTGATGTCTTGGGTAGCTAGATGTCTTGGGGTAGCTAGATGTCTTGGGGTAGCTTGATGTCTTGGGGTAGCTAGATGTCTAGATGTCTTGGGGTAGCTAGATGTCTAGATGTCTTGAGGTAGCTAGATGCCTTGGGGTAGCTAGATGCCTTGGGGTAGCTAGATGTATTGAGGTAGCTATATGTATTGACGTAGCTAGATGTCTTGGGGTAGCTAGATGTATTGGGGTAGCTAGAAGTATTGAGGTAGCTATATGTATTGACGTAGCTAGATGTCTTGGGGTAGCTAGATGTCTTGGGGTAGCTAGATGTATTGGGGTAGCTAGAAGTATTGAGGTAGCTATATGTATTGAGGTAGCTAGATGTATTGACGTAGCTAGATGTCTTGGTGTAGCTCGAAGTATTGAGGTAGCTATATGTATTGAGGTAGCTATATGTATTGAGGTAGCTATATGTATTGAGGTAGCTAGATGTCTTGGGGTAGCTAGATGTATTGAGGTAGCTATATGTATTGAGGTTGCTAGATGACTTGGGGTAGCTAGATGTCTTGGGGTAGCTAGATGTCTTGGGGTAGCTAGATGTATTGAGGTAGCTAGATGTATTGACGTAGCTAGATGTCTTGAGGTAGCTAGATGTCTTGGGGTTCTGCATTTCTGTTGTTTTATTATTATCTTACATTCAAAATAAAAACATTATATAAATCTCACTGAATGATGATATGGTAACATTCAGATACAATGCAAATAGCTAAGTGCCATAAAATAAATATGAAATGTATCTAACCTATTTATTTCTGACAGATGTATAACTTAGTTTCCCTCTGGTTTGTGTTGTGTACAGACGCACAAGCAACAAGCCATCATGGCCTCCCGAGTGGCGCAGCGGTCTAAGGCACTGCATCTCAGTGCTTGAGGCGTCACTACAGACCCCCCCTGGTTCGATTCCAGGCTGTATCACAACCGGCCGTGATTGGGAGTCCCATAGGGCGGCGCACAATTGGCCCAGCGTCGTCCGGGTTTGGCCGGTGTAGGCCGTCATTGTAAATAAGAATTTGTTCTTAACTGACTTGCCTAGTAAAATTAAAAATGGTATGTGTTCTGTTGCTTAAAGAACATTCAAACAAAACTTCCAATTACTAATCATATTCAGGTGAGTGCTGTTCTGGCCCTTTTTTTTCCCACAGACACACAACAAGACATTTGATTAGTGATTGAGATCATTCCACCACATCCCCAAGTCCTCTCCAATCCAGGTGCTATTATGATGTCACAATGAGAACACCGTCACCGTGTTCTATCTCTCTTGTGACATCATCACATCACGGCATTCTGACGGTTCCGGTTCCGTTCCACAGCGTTCTGTAGGCTACTTCACTGTATCACATCAAACCCACATTCTGGACAGAGAGACCAAGATAGCAGAGGGTTACTTCTGTCTGTCTGTCTAATCACTTCTCTCTAATCAATCAATCAATCAATGTGATGATCTAATGATTAGGTTGTGATTTGACCAGCTGATTAGCTACCATGGCATGTAGATCAGTACGCTCCCTCACTGCAGGGAAGGATCTAGGTGAGTGTGAGTCCCGTGTAGCTCAGTTGGTAGAGCATGGCGTTTGTAACGGCAGGGTTGTGGGTTCGTTTCCCACAGGGGGGGGGGAAATGTATGCTCTCACTAACTGTATGTCGCTCTGGATAAGAGCGTCTGCTAAATGACTAAAATGTAAAATGTAATACTTACATATAGTAACTCATAGAATTACATATAGTAACTTATATAATTATATATAGAATTACATATAGTAACTAATAGAATTATATAGAATGACATATTGTAACTCATAGAAATATATATATAGAATTAAATAGAATTACATATAGTAACTCGTAGAATTACATGGAATCACTGTGATACCTTCATTTAAGTGGCCTAACAGAAAATAAAATAGTATTTTAAAGTAACTGTCCAGTGAAAATCTCCCTTTTAACAGTTATTATTCTGTTCAGTTATACCCAAATAATGTTGTTGACTGGTCCTATACTACTATTTGTGACCAAAGCATGAATTGGAGAAAAAAACACTTCAAACGTACATCTCAAACAGACCATTAAAAAAAATGTTTGCTCTTTCCTCATAGAGTATGATGTCATGCGGTCTAATCACGTTCATATTTTGTATGATCGGTATACGCCCACAGCATTCTGTTGTTAGGGGTGTGTCCACACCATTCTGTTGTTAGGGGTATGTCCACACCATTCTGTTGTTAGGGGTGTGTCCACACCATTCTGTTGTTAGGGGTATGTCCACACCATTCTGTTGTTAGGGGTATGCCCACACCATTCTGTTGTTAGGGGTATGCCCACAGCATTCTGTTGTTAGGGGTGTGTCCACACCATTCTGTTGTTAGGGGTATGTCCACACCATTCTGTTGTTAGGGGTGTGTCCACACCATTCTGTTGTTAGGGGTATGTCCACACCATTCTGTTGTTAGGGGTATGTCCACACCATTCTGTTGTTAGGGGTATGTCCACACCATTCTGTTGTTAGGGGTATGTCCACACCATTCTGTTGTTAGGGGTATGCCCACACCATTCTGTTGTTAGGGGTATGTCCACACCATTCTGTTGTTAGGGGTATGTCCACACCATTCTGTTGTTAGGGGTATGTCCACACCATTCTGTTGTTAGGGGTATGTCCACACCATTCTGTTGTTAGGGGTATGTCCACACCATTCTGTTGTTAGGGGTATGTCCACACCATTCTGTTGTTAGGGGTATGTCCACACCATTCTGTTGTTAGGGGTATGTCCACACCATTCTGTTGTTAGGGGTATGTCCACACAATTCTGTTGTTAGGGGTATGCCCACACCATTCTGTTGTTAGGGGTATGTCCACACCATTCTGTTGTTAGGGGTATGCCCACACCATTCTGTTGTTAGGGGTATGTCCACACCATTCTGTTGTTAGGGGTATGTCCACACCATTCTGTTGTTAGGGGTATGTCCACACCATTCTGTTGTTAGGGGTTCGCCCACACCATTCTGTTGTTAGGGGTATGTCCACACCATTCTGTTGTTAGGGGTATGTCCACACCATTCTGTTGTTAGGGGTTCGCCCACACCATTCTGTTGTTAGGGGTATGTCCACACCATTCTGTTGTTAGGGGTATGTCCACACCATGTCCACACCATTCTGTTGTTAGGGGTATGTCCACACCATTCTGTTGTTAGGGGTATGTCCACACCATTCTGTTGTTAGGGGTATGTCCACACCATTCTGTTGTTAGGGGTATGTCCACACCATTCTGTTGTTAGGGGTCTGTCCACACCATTCTGTTGTTAGGGGTATGTCCACACCATTCTGTTGTTAGGGGTATGTCCACACCATTCTGTTGTTAGGGGTATGTCCACACCATTCTGTTGTTAGGGGTATGTCCACACCATTCTGTTGTTAGGGGTATGTCCACACCATTCTGTTGTTAGGGGTATGCCCACACCATTCTGTTGTTAGGGGTATGTCCACACCATTCTGTTGTTAGGGGTACGCCCACACCATTCTGTTGTTAGGGGTATGTCCACACCATTCTGTTGTTAGGGGTATGTCCACACCATTCTGTTGTTAGGGGTCTGTCCACACCATTCTGTTGTTAGGGGTATGTCCACACCATTCTGTTGTTAGGGGTATGTCCACACCATTCTGTTGTTAGGGGTATGTCCACACCATTCTGTTGTTAGGGGTATGGCCACACCATTCTGTTGTTAGGGGTATGTCCACACCATTCTGTTGTTAGGGGTATGTCCACACCATTCTGTTGTTAGGGGTATGTCCACACCATTCTGTTGTTAGGGGTATGGCCACACCATTCTGTTGTTAGGGGTATGTCCAAACCATTCTGTTGTTAGGGGTATGTCCACACCATTCTGTTGTTAGGGGTATGGCCACACCATTCTGTTGTTAGGGGTATGTCCACACCATTCTGTTGTTAGGGGTATGTCCACACCATTCTGTTGTTAGGGGTATGTCCACACCATTCTGTTGTTAGGGGTATGTCCACACCATGTCCACACCATTCTGTTGTTAGGGGTATGTCCACACCATTCTGTTGTTAGGGGTATGTCCACACCATTCTGTTGTTAGGGGTATGTCCACACCATTCTGTTGTTAGGGGTATGGCCACACCATTCTGTTGTTAGGGGTATGTCCACACCATTCTGTTGTTAGGGGTATGTCCACACCATTCTGTTGTCAGGGGTATGTCCACACCATACTGTTGTTAGGGGTATGGCCACACCATTCTGTTGTTAGGGGTATGTCCACACCATTCTGTTGTTAGGGGTATGTCCACACCATTCTGTTGTTAGGGGTATGGCCACACCATTCTGTTGTTAGGGGTATGTCCACACCATTCTGTTGTTAGGGGTATGTCCACACCATTCTGTTGTTAGGGGTATGTCCACACCATTCTGTTGTTAGGGGTATGTCCACACCATGTCCACACCATTCTGTTGTTAGGGGTATGTCCACACCATTCTGTTGTTAGGGGTATGTCCACACCATTCTGTTGTTAGGGTTATGCCCACACCATTCTGTTGTTAGGCGTATGTCCACACCATTCTGTTGTTAGGGGTATGTCCACACCATTCTGTTGTTAGGGGTATGTCCACACCATTCTGTTGTTAGGGGTATGCCCACACCATTCTGTTGTTAGGGGTATGTCCACACCATTCTGTTGTTAGGGGTATGTCCACACCATTCTGTTGTTAGGGGTATGTCCACACCATTCTGTTGTTAGGGGTATGTCCACACCATTCTGTTGTTAGGGGTATGTCCACACCATTCTGTTGTTAGGGGTATGTCCACACCATTCTGTTGTTAGGGGTATGTCCACACCATTCTGTTGTTAGGGGTATGTCCACACCATTCTGTTGTTAGGGGTATGTCCACACCATTCTGTTGTTAGGGGTATGGCCACACCATTCTGTTGTTAGGGGTATGTCCACACCATTCTGTTGTTAGGGGTATGTCCACACCATTCTGTTGTTAGGGGTATGTCCACACCATTCTGTTGTTAGGGGTATGTCCACACCATTCTGTTGTTAGGGGTATGTCCACACCATTCTGTTGTTAGGGGTATGTCCACACCATTCTGTTGTTAGGGGTATGTCCACACCAGTCTGTTGTTAGGGGTATGTCCACACTATTCTGTTGTTAGGGGTATGTCCACACCATTCTGTTGTTAGGGGTATGCCCACACCATTCTGTTGTTAGGGGTATGTCCACACCATTCTGTTGTTAGGGGTATGCCCACACCATTCTGTTGTTAGGGGTATGTCCACACCATTCTGTTGTTAGGGGTATGTCCACACCATTCTGTTGTTAGGGGTATGTCCACACCATTCTGTTGTTAGGGGTTCGCCCACACCATTCTGTTGTTAGGGGTATGTCCACACCATTCTGTTGTTAGGGGTATGTCCACACAATGTCCACACCATTCTGTTGTTAGGGGTATGTCCACACCATTCTGTTGTTAGGGGTATGTCCACACCATTCTGTTGTTAGGGGTATGTCCACACCATTCTGTTGTTAGGGGTCTGTCCACACCATTCTGTTGTTAGGGGTATGTCCACACCATTCTGTTGTTAGGGTATGTCCACACCATTCTGTTGTTAGGGGTATGTCCACACCATTCTGTTGTTAGGGGTATGTCCACACCATTCTGTTGTTAGGGGTATGTCCACACCATTCTGTTGTTAGGGGTATGCCCACACCATTCTGTTGTTAGGGGTATGTCCACACCATTCTGTTGTTAGGGGTACGCCCACACCATTCTGTTGTTAGGGGTATGTCCACACCATTCTGTTGTTAGGGGTATGTCCACACCATTCTGTTGTTAGGGGTCTGTCCACACCATTCTGTTGTTAGGGGTATGTCCACACCATTCTGTTGTTAGGGGTATGTCCACACCATTCTGTTGTTAGGGTTATGTCCACACCATTCTGTTGTTAGGGGTATGGCCACACCATTCTGTTGTTAGGGGTATGTCCACACCATTCTGTTATTAGGGGTATGTCCACACCATTCTGTTGTTAGGGGTATGTCCACACCATTCTGTTGTTAGGGGTATGGCCACACCATTCTGTTGTTAGGGGTATGTCCACACCATTCTGTTGTTAGGGGTATGTCCACACCATTCTGTTGTTAGGGGTATGGCCACACCATTCTGTTGTTAGGGGTATGTCCACACCATTCTGTTGTTAGGGGTATGTCCACACCATTCTGTTGTTAGGGGTATGTCCACACCATGTCCACACCATTCTGTTGTTAGGGGTATGTCCACACCATTCTGTTGTTAGGGGTATGTCCACACCATTCTGTTGTTAGGGTTATGCCCACACCATTCTGTTGTTAGGGGTATGTCCACACCATTCTGTTGTTAGGGGTATGTCCACACCATTCTGTTGTTAGGGGTATGCCCACACCATTCTGTTGTTAGGGGTACGTCCACACCATTCTGTTGTTAGGGGTATGTCCACACCATTCTGTTGTTAGGGGTACGTCCACACCATTCTGTTGTTAGGGGTATGTCCACACCATTCTGTTGTTAGGGGTACGCCCACACCATTCTGTTGTTAGGGGTACGCCCACACCATTCTGTTGTTAGGGGTACGCCCACACCATTCTGTTGTTAGGGGTACGCCCACACCATTCTGTTGTTAGGGGTATGTCCACACCATTCTGTTGTTAGGGGTAGGTCCACACCATTCTGTTGTTCGGGGTATGTCCACACCATTCTGTTGTTAGGGGTATGCCCACACCATTCTGTTGTTAGGGGTACGCCCACACCATTCTGTTGTTAGGGGTACGCCCACACCATTCTGTTGTTAGGGGTATGTCCACACCATTCTGTTGTTAGGGGTACGCCCACACCATTCTGTTGTTAGGAGTATGTCCACACCATGTCCACACCATTCTGTTGTTAGGGGTATGGCCACACCATTCTGTTGTTAGGGGTACGCCCACACCATTCTGTTGTTAGGGGTATGTCCACACCATTCTGTTGTTAGGGGTATGTCCACACCATTCTGTTGTTAGGGGTATGTCCACACCATTCTGTTGTTAGGGGTATGTCCACACCATTCTGTTGTTAGGGGTATGTCCACACCATTCTGTTGTTAGGGGTATGTCCACACCATTCTGTTGTTAGGGGTATGGCCACACCATTCTGTTGTTAGGGGTATGTCCACACCATTCTGTTGTTAGGGGTATGTCCACACCATTCTGTTGTTAGGGGTATGTCCACACCATTCTGTTGTTAGGGGTATGTCCACACCATGTCCACACCATTCTGTTGTTAGGGGTATGTCCACACCATTCTGTTGTTAGGGGTATGTCCACACCATTCTGTTGTTAGGGTTATAACCACACCATTCTGTTGTTAGGGGTATGTCCACACCATTCTGTTGTTAGGGGTATGTCCACACCATTCTGTTGTTAGGGGTATGCCCACACCATTCTGTTGTTAGGGGTACGTCCACACCATTCTGTTGTTAGGGGTATGTCCACACCATTCTGTTGTTAGGGGTACGTCCACACCATTCTGTTGTTAGGGGTATGTCCACACCATTCTGTTGTTAGGGGTACGCCCACACCATTCTGTTGTTAGGGGTACGCCCACACCATTCTGTTGTTAGGGGTACGCCCACACCATTCTGTTGTTAGGGGTACGCCCACACCATTCTGTTGTTAGGGGTATGTCCACACCATTCTGTTGTTAGGGGTATGAACACACCATTCTGTTGTTAGGGGTATGTCCACACCATTATGTTGTTAGGGGTATGTCCACACCATTCTGTTGTTAGGGGTACGCCCACACCATTCTGTTGTTAGGGGTACGCCCACACCATTCTGTTGTTAGGGGTACGCCCACACCATTCTGTTGTTAGGGGTATGTCCACACCATTCTGTTGTTAGGGGTACGCCCACACCATTCTGTTGTTAGGGGTATGTCCACACCATTCTGTTGTTAGGGGTCTGTCCACACCATTCTGTTGTTAAGGGTACGCCCACACCATTCTGTTGTTAGGGGTATGCCCACACCATTCTGTTGTTAGGGGTATGTCCACACCATTCTGTTGTTAGGGGTCTGTCCACACCATTCTGTTGTTAGGGGTATGTCCACACCATTCTGTTGTTAGGGGTACGCCCACACCATTCTGTTGTTAGGGGTATGGCCACACCATTCTGTTGTTAGGGGTACGCCCACACCATTCTGTTGTTAGGGGTATGCCCACACCATTCTGTTGTTAGGAGTATGTCCACACCATGTCCACACCATTCTGTTGTTAGGGGTATGGCCACACCATTCTGTTGTTAGGGGTACGCCCACACCATTCTGTTGTTAGGGGTATGTCCACACCATTCTGTTGTTAGGGGTATGTCCACACCATTCTGTTGTTAGGGGTATGTCCACACAATTCTGTTGTTAGGGGTATGTCCACACCATTCTGTTGTTAGGGGTATGTCCACACCATTCTGTTGTTAGGGGTATGCCCACACCATTCTGTTGTTAGGGGTACGCCCACACCATTCTGTTGTTAGGGGTACGCCCACACCATTCTGTTGTTAGGGGTACGCCCACACCATTCTGTTGTTAAGGGTATGTCCACACCATTCTGTTGTTAGGGGTATGTCCACACCATTCTGTTGTTGGGGGTATGTCCACACCATTCTGTTGTTAGGGGTATGTCCACACCATTCTGTTGTTAGGGGTATGTCCACACCATTCTGTTGTTAGGGGTATGTCCACACCATTCTGTTGTTAGGGGTATGTCCACACCATTCTGTTGTTAGGGGTATGTCCACACCATTCTGTTGTTAGGGGTATGTCCACACCATTCTGTTGTTAGGGGTCTGTCCACACCATTCTGTTGTTAGGGGTATGTCCACACCATTCTGTTGTTAGGGGTATGTCCACACCATTCTGTTGTTAGGGGTATGCCCACACCATTCTGTTGTTAGGGGTATGGCCACACCATTCTGTTGTTAGGGGTATGTCCACACCATTCTGTTGTTAGGGGTATGTCCACACCATTCTGTTGTTAGGGGTATGTCCACACCATTCTGTTGTTAGGGGTATGTCCACACCATTCTGTTGTTAGGGGTATGGCCACACCATTCTGTAGTTAGGGGTATGTCCACACCATTCTGTTGTTAGGGGTATGAACACACCATTCTGTTGTTAGGGGTATGTCCACACCATTATGTTGTTAGGGGTATGAACACACCATTCTGTTGTTAGGGGTATGTCCACACCATTCTGTTGTTAGGGGTATGAACACACCATTCTGTTGTTAGGGGTATGGCCACACCATGCCCACACCATTCTGTTGTTAGGGGCATGTCCACACCATTCTGTTGTTAGGGGTATGAACACACCATTCTGTTGTTAGGGGTATGGCCACACCATGCCCACACCATTCTGTTGTTAGGGGTATGTCCACACCATTCTGTTGTTAGGGGTATGAACACACCATTCTGTTGTTAGGGGTATGGCCACACCATGCCCACACCATTCTGTTGTTAGGGGTATGTCCACACCATTCTGTTGTTAGGGGTATGAACACACCATTCTGTTGTTAGGGGTATGTCCACACCATTCTGTTGTTAGGGGTATGAACACACCATTATGTTGTTAGGGGTATGCCCACACCATTCTGTTGTTAGGGGTATGTCCACACCATTCTGTTGTTAGGGGTATGGCCACACCATTCTGTTGTTAGGGGTATGTCCACACCATTCTGTTGTTAGGGGTCTGTCCACACCATTCTGTTGTTAGGGGTATGCCCACACCATTCTGTTGTTAGGGGTCTGTCCACACCATTCTGTTGTTAGGGGTATGCCCACACCATTCTGTTGTTAGGGGTCTGTCCACACCATTCTGTTGTTAGGGGTATGTCCACACCATTCTGTTGTTAGGGGTATGCCCACACCATTCTGTTGTTAGGGGTATGGCCACACCATTCTGTTGTTAGGGGTATGTCCACACCATTCTGTTGTTAGGGGTACGTCCAAAACATTCTGTTGTTAGGGGTATGTCCACACCATTCTGTTGTTAGGGGTATGGCCACACCATTCTGTTGTTAGGGGTATGTCCACACCATTCTGTTGTTAGGGGTATGTCCACACCATTCTGTTGTTAGGGGTATGCCCACACCATTCTGTTGTTAGGGGTATGTCCACACCATTCTGTTGTTAGGGGTATGCCCACACCATTCCAACACAGAAAAGTTGCTTTTTAACTTAAAGTGAAAATTGTGCACAATTTTGTACTACGTCATCCATTTCGTATGATATGTTACAAATTCTAATACGTACAATATGTTTACGAATTTGTAAGTGCTTAAGATCCCGGACTGCATCTTTAATTACCCATTTTTGGAAGGAAAACTATTTCACTCATATTGTAAGTAATTATAGGTCATATTTCATAGAAATCTGGAAACACTGGACAGTTGCTTTAAGTCCAGTTGGTTCTAAAATGTTGTTTTCTCCCATTTCCTGCCTGAACACGACCCTGACCTCTGTTGACCTCTATCATCTGATCTCTGACCACTAACCCCCTCAGGCACTCACACCAGCCCCCTGGCCAACGAGGGAGGGGCGAACGAGAGACTCACCCTGAGGGATGAGAGAGCAGAGAGGAGGAGGAGGAGGAGGAAGAGGAAGGGCAGCGGGTGTACAGGAGGAAGAGGAGAGAGGAAGAGGAGGGGGAGGAGTCAGGAGGAAGAGGAGGAGGAGGAGGAGGAGGAGGAGGAGGGGAACAAGAGGAAGGGCAGCGGGTGTACAGGAGGAAGAGGAAAGAGGAGGGGGAGGAGGAGGAGGAGTCAGGAGGAGGAGGAGGAGGGGAATCTGTCCTTAGAGGATATCTTTTCCTCCTCCTTATCCAGTACCATGCTGGCCAACACATTACAGCCCCCACAATGCAACTGTAGAGAACCAACTCCTGATCCGGTTGCAGAGAGGTTTGTACAGCTGGGATGTCTGGGCGGCGGAGGCTATGGGACGGTCTACGCTGGATACCGCAGAGAAGACAACCTACCTGTGAGAACCATGGAATAAACACACACATATAAGGTCCATTGGAGATGCAGTACTATTTGTCAATGTTTGTGTGTGTGTGTGTGTGTGTGTGTGTGTGTGTGTGTGTGTGTGTGTGTGTGTGTGTGTGTGTGTGTTTGTGTGTGTGTGTGTTTGTGTGTGTTTGTGTGTGTGTGTGTGTGTGTGTGTGTGTGTGTGTGTGTTTGTGTGTGTGTGTGTGTGTGTGTGTGTGTGTGTGTGTGTGTGTGTGTGTGTGTGTGTGTGTGTGTTTGTGTGTGTGTGTGTGTGTGTGTGTGTGTGTGTGTGTGTGTGTGTGTGTGTGTGTGTGTGTGTGTGTGTGTGTGTGTGTGTGTGTGTGTGTGTGTGTGTGTGTGTGTGTGTGTGTGTGTGTGTGTGTGTGTGTGTGTGTGTGTTTGTGTTTTCTCTGTAGGTGGCTATAAAACGTGTCCCCTTGGCCAAAGTGTTACGCATACCTGTGGTGAGTTCATCATTCTCTTATCATGGTCTGTTGTGATGCAGTCTGTAGCAGTCTTTTGTGATCTGTAGTAGTCTACAGTAGTCTATAGTAGTCTGTAGTCGTCTGTAGTAGTCTGTAGTAGTCTATAGTACTAGTAGTAGTCTGTGGTACTATTAGTCATCTGTAGTAGTCTGTAGTAGTCTGTAGTAGTCCGTAGTAGTCTGTAGTGGTCTGTAGTGGCCTGTAGTAGTCTGTAGTGGTCTGTAGTAGTCTGTAGTACTATTAGTAGTCTGTAGTAGTCTGTAGTGGTCTATAGTAGTCTGTAGTGGTCTGTAGTACTATTAGTAGTCTGTAGTAGTCTGTAGTAGTCTGTAGTGGTCTGTAGTACTATTAGTAGTCTGTAGTAGTCTGTAGGAGTCTATAGTAGTCTGTAGTGGTCTGTAGTACTATTTGTAGTCTGTAGTGGTCTGTAGTGGTCTGTAGTACTATTTGTAGTCTGTAGTACTATTAGTAGTCTGTAGTAGTCTATAGTAGTCTATAGTAGTCTGTAGTGGTCTGTAGTAGTCTGTAGTGGTCTGTAGTAGTCTGTAGTGGTCTGTAGTGGTCTGTAGTAGTCTGTAGTGGTCTGTAGTAGTCTAAAGTAGTCTGTAGTAGTCTGTAGTAGTCTATAGTCATCCGTAGTAGTCTGTAGTGGTATATAGTACTCTGTAGTAGTCTGTAGTAGTATATAGTGATCCGTAGTAGTCTATTGTAGTCTGTAGTAGTCTGTAGTAGTCTGAAGTAGTCTATAGTGATCCGTAGTAGTCTATAGTCGTCCGTAGTAGTCTGTAGTAGTATATAGTACTCTGTAGTAGTCTGTAGTAGTCTATAGTCATCGGTAGTAGTCTATAGTAGTATATAGTACTCCGTAGTAGTCTGTAGTAGTATATAGTACTCTGTAGTAGTCTGTAGTAGTCTATAGTAATATGTAGTAGTCTGTAGTAGTCTATAGTAATCCGTAGTAGTCTATAGTAGTCTATAGTGATCCGTAGTAGTCTGTAGTAGTCTATAGTAATCCGTAGTAGTCTGTAGTAGTCTATAGTAATCCGTAGTAGTATGTAGTAGTCTGTAGTAGTCTATAGTAATCCATAGTAGTCTGTAGTAGTATATAGTACTCTGTAGTAGTCTATAGTAGTCTATAGTAATCCGTAGTAGTCTATAGTAGTCTATAGTAATCTGTAGTAGTCTGTAGTAGTCTATAGTAATCCGTAGTAGTCTGTAGTAGTCTATAGTAATCCGTAGTAGTATGTAGTAGTCTGTAGTAGTCTATAGTAATCCGTAGTAGTCTGTAGTAGTATATAGTACTCTGTAGTAGTCTATAGTAGTCTATAGTAATCCGTAGTAGTCTATAGTAGTCTATAGTAATCTGTAGTAGTCTGTAGTAGTCTATAGTGATCCGTAGTAGTCTATAGTAGTCTATAGTAATCCGTTGTAGTCTGTAGTAGTCTATAGTAATCCGTAGTAGTATGTAGTAGTCTGTAGTAGTCTATAGTCATCCGTAGTAGTCTGTAGTAGTATATAGTACTCTGTAGTAGTCTATAGTAGTCTATAGTGATCCGTAGTAGTCTGTAGTAGTCTATAGTAATCCGTAGTAGTCTGCAGTAGTCTGTAGTAGTCTGTAGTAGTCTATAGTAGTCTGTAGTAGTCTGTAGTAATCTGTAGTAGTCTGTAGTAGTCTGTAGTAGTCTATAGTGATCCGTAGTAGTCTGCAGTGGTCTGTAGTAGTCTATAGTAATCCGTAGTAGTCTGTAGTAGTCTGTAGTAGTCTATAGTGATCCGTAGTAATCCGTAGTAGTCTGTAGTAGTATATAGTAATATGTAGTAGTCTGTAGTAGTCTATAGTGATCCGTAGTAGTCTGTAGTAGTCTATAGTAATCCGTAGTAGTCTGTAGTAGTCTATAGTAATCCGTAGTAGTCTGTAGTAGTATATAGTACTCTGTAGTAGTCTATAGTAGTCTATAGTAATCCGTAGTAGTCTGTAGTAGTCTATAGTAATCCGTAGTAGTCTGTAGTAGTCTGTAGTAGTCTATAGTTGTCTGTAGTAGTCTGTAGTTGTCTATAGTAATCCGTAGTAGTCTGTAGTAGTCTGTAGTAGTCTATAGTGATCCGTAGTAGTCTGTAGTAGTCTGTAGTGGTCTATAGTGATCCGTAGTAGTCTGTAGTAGTCTGTAGTAGTCTATAGTGATCCATAGTAGTCTGTAGTTGTCTGTTGTAGTCTATAGTGATCCGTAGTCATCCGTAGTAGTCTGTAGTGGTATATAGTAATATGTAGTAGTCTGTAGTAGTCTATAGTAATCCGTAGTAGTCTGTAGTAGTCTATAGTAATCCGTAGTAGTCTGTAGTAGTCTATAGTAATCCGTAGTAGTCTGTAGTAGTCTGTAGTAGTCTATAGTGATCCGTAGTAGTCTGTAGTAGTCTATAGTGATCCGTAGTAGTCTGTTGTTGTCTATAGTAATCCGTAGTAGTCTGTAGTAGTCCATAGTTATCCGTAGTAGTCTGTAGTAGTCTATAGTGATCCGTAGTAGTCTGTAGTAGTCTGTAGTAGTCTATGGTGATCCGTAGTAGTCTGTAGTAGTCTATAGTAATCCGTAGTAGTCTGTAGTAGTCTATAGTGATCCGTAGTAGTCTGTAGTAGTCTGTAGTGGTCTATAGTGATCCGTAGTAGTCTGTAGTAGTCTATAGTAATCTTTAGTAGTCTGTAGAAGATTGTAGCAGTACAGTCGTGGTCAAAAGTTTTCAGAATGTCACAAAGTTCGCTGCTTCAGTGTTATGAGATATTTTTGTCAGATGTTACTATGGTATACTGAAGTTAATTACAAGCATTCCATAAGTGTCAAAGGCTTTTATTGACAATTACATTACGTTTATGCAAAGAGTTTACAGTGTAGTTCTCCTGTAGCTCAGTTGGTAGAGCAGGGTGCTTGCAACGCCAGGGTTGTGGGTTCGATTCCCATGGGGGGCCAGTATGAAAATGTATGCACTAACTAACTGTAAGTCGCTCTGGATAAGAGTGTCTGCTAAATGACTAAAATGTAAAATATGTTGACCCTTCTTTTTCAAGACCTCTGCAATCCACCTTGGCATGCTGTCAATTAACTTCTGGGCCACATCCTGACTGATGGCAGCCCATTCTTGTATAATCAATGCTTGGAGTTTGTCAGAATTTGTGGGTTTTGGTTTGTCCACCCGCGTCTTGAGGATCGACCACAAGTTCTCAATGGGATTAAGGTCTGGGGAGTTTCCTGGCCATTGACCCAAAATGTCGATGTTTTGTTCCCCGAGCCACTTAGTTATCACTTTTGCCTTATGGCAAGGTGCTCCATCATGCTGGAAAAGGCATTGTTCGTCACCAAACTGTTCTTGGATGGTTGGGAGAAGTTGCTCTCGGAGGATGTGTTGGTACCATTCTTTATTCATGGCTGTGTTCTTAGGCAAAATTGTGAGTGAGCCCACTCCCTTGGCTGAGAAGCAACCCCACACATGAATGGTCTCAGGATGCTTTACTGTTGGCATGACACAGGACTGATGGTAACGCTCACCTTGTCTTCTCCGGACAAGGTGTTTTCCGGATGCCCCAAACAATCGGAAAGGGGATTCATCAGAGAAAATGACTTTACCCCAGTCCTCAGCAGTCCAATCCCTGTACCTTTTGCAGAATATCAGTCTGTCCCTGATGTTTTTCCTGGAGAGAAGTGGCTTCTTTGCTGCCCTTCTTGACACCAGGACATCCTCCAAAAGTATTCGCCTCACCGTGCGTGCAGATGCACTCACACCTGCCTGCTGCCATTCCTGAGCAAGCTCTGCATTGGTGGTGCCCCAATCCCGCAGCTGAATCAACTTTAGGAGACAGTCCTGGCGCTTGCTGGACTTTCTTGGGCGCCCTGACACCTTCTTCACAACAATTGAACCTCTCTCCTTGAAGTTCTTGATGATCCGATAAATGGTTGATTTAGGTGCAATCTTACTAGGAGCAATATCCTTGCCTGTGAAGCCCTTTTTGTGCAAAGCAATGATGACGGCACGTGTTTCCTTGCAGGTAACCATGGTTAACAGAGGAAGAACAATGATTTCAAGCACCACCCTCCTTTTAAAGCTTCCAGTCTGTTATTCTAACTCAATCAGCATGACAGAGTGATCTCCAGCCTTGTCCTCGTCAACACTCTCACCTGTGTTAACGAGAGAATCACTGACATGATGGCAGCTGGTCCTTTTGTGGCAGGGCTGAAATGCAGTGGAAATGTTTTTTTGGGGGATTAAGTTCATTGTCATGGCAAAGAGGGACTTTGCAATTAATTGCAATTCATCTGATCACTCTTCATGACATTCTGGAGTGTATGCAAATTGCCAGCATCAAAACTAGGGCAGCAGACTTTATGAAAATTAGTATTTGTGTCATTCTCAAAACGTTTGACCATGACTGTACGTAGTAGTCTATAACAGGTTTTCCCAAACTCGGTCCTTGTGCATGTTTTGGTTTTTGCCCAGTACTACACATCTGATTCAAAGAACCAACTCATCATCAAGCTTTTATTAGGAATTTTTTTGAACATTTATTTTTTTTTCTCCCCAATGTCGTGGTATCCAATTGGTAGTTACAGTCTTGTCCCATCGCTGCAACTCCCGTACGGACACGGGGAGAGGCGAAGGTCGAGAGTCGTGAGTGCTCTGAAACACAACCCAACCGAGCCGCACTGCTTCTTGACACAACAATGTGTCGGAGGAAACACCTGGCGACCGTGTCAGCGTGCACCGCGCCCGGACCGCCACAGGAGGCGCTAACCTGGACGACACTGGGCCAATTGTGCTCTGTCCCATGGGTCTGTATTAGTCTGTAGTAGTCTGCTGTAGTCTAAAGTAGTCTAATTCAGTCTGTAGTAGTTTGATGTTATCTGATGCAGTTTGTAGTAGTTTATAGTAGTCTTTAGTAGTCTGATTAGGTCTGTAGTAGTCTATCGTAGTTTGTAGTAGTCTATAGAAGTCTGTTGTAGTCTGTAGTAGTCTATAGCGGTCTGATTAGGTCTGTAGTGGTCTATAGTAGTTTGTAGTAGTCTATAGAAGTCTGTTGTAGTCTGTAGTAGTCTATAGCAGTCTGATTAGGTCTCTCGTGGTCTATAGTAGTCTTTAGTAGTCTGATTCTGTCTGTAGTAGTCTATATAAGTTTGTTGTAGTCTGTAGTAGTCTGATTAAGTCTGTAGTAGTCTATAACAGTGGAGGCTCCTCAGAGGAGGAAGGGGAGCGAATTTCATAAAAATTTAAATAGTAAAACATTGAAAAAGTTATCCTTTTTAGATAAAACTATACTAAATATATTCACATCACCAAATAATTGATTAAAACACACTGTTTTGCAATGAAGGTCTACAGTAGCCTCAACAGCACTCTGTAGGGTAGCACCATTGTGAAGCCGGAGGACAGCTAGCTTCCGTCCTCCTCTTGGTACATTGACTTCAATACAAAACCTAGGAGGCTCTTGGTTCTCACCCCCTTTCATAGACTTACACAGTAATTATGACAACTTCCGGAGGAAATCCTCCAGCCTATCAGAGCTCTTGCAGCATGAACTGACATGTTGTCCACCCAATCAAAGGATCAGAGAATGAATCTAGTACTGAAAGCATAAACTACAGCTTGCTAACACTGCAGTGTATAAAATGTGGTGAGTAGTTGACTCAAAGAGAAAGAAAGACAATAGTTGAACAGTTTTCAACAAATTATTTTCTTCAAAAATGAAGGAGAAGCAGTTTTACTTACTTAGCTAGCAAATGCAGCTGGCTAGTTTAGTTACTCAAACACCCGGCTCAAACAGAGGGATGCTATGTTAGCTAGCTGGCTATGACTATTCAACACAACACTGGAACTCTTCCAAGTCAATGTAAGCTTTTGGTTTTATAAATGTATTGCCACCGGGGCCCACCGGTGTAACTGCTTATTGACTATACACTGTAACGTTGCTGCATGATTGTAGCGGGTTTACTGACGTATTAGTTCTATTAGCTATGTTAACTAGGACGTTACTTTAGCTAATATGGTGTAGCCGTTATGACATGGTTTGGCTTGGAAAGGTTTTCTCGCCCGGTCACATACAGCTGATGTGTTGTTCATTGAAGTCCACAAACGAAGGGAAAATGTGAGAGGAGGAGAGTGCATAGAGGCGAGAAGGAATACAACGTGGCTGCTATGAAAGTGAACTGTGTTTATGCGTGATCAGGGGTGTATTCATTACGCCTGTTCTGTTGAAAAAACGTTTCTTAAACAGAAGCAAAACGAAACGGGGATAAAAATACCTGAATTTTGTCCAATAGAAACTCTCGTTCGCAACTGTTGGACTAATGATTACACCCTATATCAGCTAGATGCAGGCAAGAGTGTGCAAGGCGGTATTGAATGTGTAACTGTCTGTCCATGTGTAACTGTCTGTCACCTCAAATGTTTCTCTCGACCTGTGTGCACCTACGTTGTAAACTTTCATTCATAGGCTAGGTTGTAGCAACCTCATGATGGGTACAGGGGAAATGTGAGTATCATGTAGTAGCCTAAACCTATTGATGTTCCATTGAACTGGGTGAATGGAATATGAATGACAGCCATCCAATATGCTGTAATAGAAATAAGGCCATGCTCATGAGAAAACAAAATGTGTCCTCCCTCATCATAAACGACACCGACCGTCACCGGTCTATAATAATCTGTTATCATCTGTAGTTAACTATAGTAGTCATGTAGTCATCTGATTCAGTTTGTAGTAGTCTAGAGTCGTCTGGTGTAGTCTGATTCAGTCTGT
>NW_028164570.1:30000-40000 GCF_964263955.1 Coregonus lavaretus
AATACTTATGTAAATGTAATATTTCAGTTTTTTATTTGTAATAAATTAGCAAACATTTCTAAAAACCTGTTTTTGCTTTGTCATTATGGGGTATTGTGTGTAGATTTATTATGGGAAAAAAAAACAATTTAATCAGTATTCTAGTCATGGTTCATCCTATATAACTACTGCTGTCCACTTCATATGTATATACTGTATTCTAGTCATGGTTCATCCTATATAACTACTGATGTCCACTTCATATGTATATACTGTATTCTAGTCATCGTTCATCCTATATAACTACTGCTGTCCACTTCATATGTATATACTGTATTCTAGTCATGGTTCATCCTATATAACTACTGCTGTCCACTTCATATGTATATACTGTATTCTAGTCATGGTTCATCCTATATAACTACTGCTGTCCACTCCATATGTATATACTGTATTCTAGTCATGGTTCATCCTATATAACTACTGCTGTCCACTCCATATGTATATACTGTATTCTAGTCATGGTTCATCCTATATAACTACTGCTGTCCACTTCATATGTATATACTGTATTCTAGTCATGGTTCATCCTATATAACTACTGCTGTCCACTTCATATGTATATACTGTATTCCAGTCATGGTTCATCCTATATAACTAATAATAATAATAATAATAATAATAATAATAATAATATTTATTATTATTATTATTATTATTATTATATAACTACTGCTGTACACACCATTTTCTATTCATATACTGTCCATACTGTCTATACACACCATCATATACATACGAATATATTTAAATTCCGAACTCTGACATTGCTCGTTCTAATATTTCTAAATTTCTTATTTTGGGGATTTGCGTGTATTGTTTTGTATTGTTAGGTATTGCTGCACTGTTGGAGCTAAGAACATAAGCATTTCGCTACACCCGCGATAACATCTGCCAAATATGTGTACGCGACCAATAAAATGTGATTTGATTTTGACACACACTCAATAAATATATTTTGCTGCGCTGCACTGGCTCAATGGGACCCCCTGGTGGTTTCATTGGTTACATTTCAACCTTATAGAACGAGTCCCCAATGATTTTTGCTTGAAACTAAAACATGATTGATATACAAAGACTTTACGACATCATATTTGACCTTATATTGATATCGAGGTATCCATTTATTTATTTTTACTATGTCGTGAAAATTGATTTTGTATTTATTTCTATTTTCCACATGAAGTTTTCGACGCACATTCCGGGCCAACAGGCGGCGCTGTTGAAGAAGAGGTTCTACAGGCTTGTGTCGAGGCAAAGCTTCACCAAGCGGTGGCGTTTCGACCAATGAGAGAGCGTTGTGTCGTTTGAAGAGATTCTACAGCAGGGTTCTTCAATTCCGGTCCAGGAGGGCCGAAACACTTCTGTTTTTTTTCTTCTTCTACCTGGTAGTTAATTGCACTCACCTGGTGTCCCGGGTCTGAATTAGCCCCTGATTAGAAGGAGAGGATGATAAACAGAGGTGTTTCGGCCCTCCAGGACCGGAGAGGATGATAAACAGAGGTGTTTCGGCCCTCCAGGACCGGAATTGAAGAACCCTGTTCTACAGGCTTGTGTTGGGATGTAGTTCAGTTGGTAGAGCATGGCGTTTGATTCCCACGGGGGGCCAGCGTGAAATTTTTTTTTTATAATAATAATAAAAATGTATGCACTAACTGTAAGTCGCTCTGGATAAGAGCGTCTGCTAAATGACTAAAATGTAAAAAAAAAAATGTGTTGAGGCAAAGCTCACCAGCGGTGGCGTTTCGACCAATGAGAGAGCGGTGTGGCGTTTCGACCAATGAGAGAGCGGTGTGTCGTTTCGACCAATGAGAGAGCGGTGTGTCGTTTCGACCAATGAGAGAGCGGTGTGTCGTTTGAACGGGGAGCGGGAGCGGAAGTCTATCGTGAGCTGTCCCGGCTGTTGTTGAAAACGGAATAAAGACTGTTATATATTTCCATCCCGTAACTAAATCAACTAGCTAAAAAAATGCTTTAGATGATTAAAAAAAAAAGTGTGATAACGGACACAGACGGAGTTAATGTTTTGAGTTCGGTGAGTATGTTGTTGTGCTGGCTAGCTAGCTCCTAGTCTCGCAATGGGATTTCGTGACAGTCAGATTTTGGACGCTAACCTAGCTAGCTATCACGACAGTAAACGGTTGAAAATAAACATTGTACTGTGTGTCAACAACACACAAAAAAGTCGACTATATCGACGTATCTAGGGAGAGACTATTTCCGGTATAGTTAAGCTGGCTAGCCATAGTAAAAGCAAATCACTGAATATTATAATAATAATAATATGCCATTTAGCAGACGCTTTTATCCAAAGCGACTTACAGTCATGTGTGCATACATTTTTTGTGTATGGGTGGTCCCGGGGATCGAACCCACTACCCTGGCGTTACAAGCGCCATGCTCTACCAATTGAGCTAAAGAGGCACTTAGTTTTTTTCCATATGTTTTTCCCCTGTCGCTAGCTAAATTAATCGAGAAAAATTGAAGGATACCAGATAAGTTAAGTAACATTAGTCCTAATATGTGAACTGTCCCAGTGTGTCAACTGGGGCGTATTCATTACGCCAATTCTGTTGTAAAACGTTTCTTAAACGGAAGCATACGGAACGAAACAGGGAGGGACCTACCTGAATTTGTCCAATAGAAACCCTTGCTTCCGTTTTGGTTCTTTAAACGGTATAAGTAATGAATACGCCCCTGTCACCATTATTTGTCATTTGACAGTCGATTATGACCTTCTTGTTGGTGAAACTGACCCCAGTAAAAAGACTATAGATGAACCGACCAGGCCGACCGTTGTTCATGAAGACATACGGCAAACAGAACCGGAAGTTGGAGGCCTGGATCTCCCCTGACAACCGGAAACAGGTTTTCGCCAGCACCTCTTCCTCTGACCTCTCCGTCGCCGAGCCCTCCAGCCCCAAACCCCCGGCCAGGAGGTAAGAATGACCCGTCCTGAAGAGCTAGTGATCTGGGTGTGCAGGCTTTTCCTCCATTACTGCTCACCAGGCCAGGGCCTAGATAGATTAGATAGCTGGATCAGGTGTGTTTGGAGCAGTGACGGGTCTAGTTTCTCCTGGATTTACTTCTGAAACGACTAGTAGAGCCTAAATGTGTGCAGCAGTGATTGGGAATTCAAGCTCTCTGTGTGGTTTTCTGGTCACTTTGCTCTGACTGACCAGTAGTCGTCTTCTCTGCTCTGCTCTCTCTCTCTCTCTCTCTGTCTCACCATCTCAACTGTGACCTCGACCTCATTTCTGCTGCACTGATATGAAAACATCCTCTTCCTCTCCTCCCGGCCCCCCCTTCCCCTGTTCCAGAGGGAGAAAGAGAAGTACAGCGGATGGCAGCAGAGCGATGCGGCCAGCTAATACCAAAACCCTGTCCTGGACAGCAGATGGCAGTAGAGCGACGCTGCCAGCTAAGACCAAAGCCCTGTCCCGGACAGCAGATGGCAGTAGAGCGACGCGGCCAGCCAAGACCAAAGCCCTGTCCTGTCTGAGAGAGACGGACAGTGATGAAGAGAACGTCTTCATCGTCCCTCTTCCTCACACCCAACCCCAGCAGCAGAGCTGCAACACAGCCAGGTCAGACTGGTGTCATTTACCTTTTGGTCTTCAAATGGGGGTTTATCTGACCTGTCTTAGTCTGAATCTATCTGGTGTGTGTGTGTGTGTGTTTGTCAGGAAGCCAGTGTTGAGGTGTGCTGGTCGGAAGGCCCAGCGTGTCGTGAGCACCAGTGAGAGTGATGGAGAGACGGCGACCTCCAGGCAACAGAATCCCAAACGCCCCAAACACACCACCGCTAGAGCCAAGACACGCACACAGTCAGACGGCAATCTGTTCTAATCTATCAGTCAATCGATCAGGTTTCAATAGGTCCACTGTACAACAGAGTGTCTCTGACTATCTACTTGGACAGAGAGTTGGACATTTCTACAATGATATTCTTAGAGCTTAATGTATTCCAGAATGGATGGAACTTTTTATATAGAGGTCTGGTGTTAGCATGTTAATCATGTCTCTCTCCCCTGTCAGTCCCTCTCCAGTGTTGGCTCCAGGGAGGTATGTGACCCATCGTAAGGGAGCAGAAACCGCCAAACACAAAGCCCCCAAGAGGAAACTCAGCGTAAGGTTCCACTCCACTCCACCCTACCTTCCTTCTCCAAGGCCCCGTTCCACTCCACCCTACCTTCCTTCTCCAAGGCCCCGTTCCACTCCACCCTACCTTCCTTCTCCAAGGCCCCGTTCCACTCCACCCTACCTTCCTTCTCCAAGGCCCCGTTCCACTCCACTCCACCCTACCTTCCTTCTCCAAGGCCCCGTTCCACTCCACTCCACCCTACCTTCCTTCTCCAAGGCCCCGTTCCACTCCACTCCACCCTACCTTCCTTCTCCAAGGCCCCGTTCCACTCCACTCCACCCTACCTTCCTTCTCCAAGGCCCTGTTCCACTCCACCCTACCTTCCTTCTCCAAGGCCCCGTTCCACTCCATCCTACCTTCCTTCTCCAAGGCCCCGTTCCACTCCACTCCACCCTACCTTCCTTCTCCAAGGCCCCGTTCCACTCCACTCCACCCTACCTTCCTTCTCCAAGGCCCCGTTCCAATCCACACCACCTACCCTTCTCCATAGTGGCTCTGCTGTCCCCAGGCCCCGTTCCAATCCACACCACCTACCCTTCTCCATAGTGGCTCTGTTGTCCCCAGGCCCTGTTCCAATCCACACCACCTACCCTTCTCCATAGTGGCTCTGCTGTCCCCAGGCCCCGTTCCAATCCACACCACCTACCCTTCTCCATAGTGGCTCTGGTGTCCCCAGGCCCCGTTCCAATCCACACCACCTACCCTTCTCCATAGTGGCTCTGCTGTCCCCAGGCCCCGTTCCAATCCACACCACCTACCCTTCTCCATAGTGGCTCTGCTGTCCCCAGGCCCCGTTCCAATCCACACCACCTACCCTTCTCCATAGTGGCTCTGGTGTCCCCAGGCCCTGTTCCAATCCACACCACCTACCCTTCTCCATAGTGGCTCTGCTGTCCCCAGGCCCCGTTCCAATCCACACCACCTACCCTTCTCCATAGTGGCTCTGCTGTCCCCAGGCCCCGTTCCAATCCACACCACCTACCCTTCTCCATAGTGGCTCTGGTGTCCCCAGGCCCCGTTCCAATCCACACCACCTACCCTTCTCCATAGTGGCTCTGGTGTCCCCAGGCCCTGTTCCAATCCACACCACCTACCCTTCTCCATAGTGGCTCTGGTGTCCCCAGGCCCCGTTCCAATCCACACCACCTACCCTTCTCCATAGTGGCTCTGCTGTCCCCAGGCCCCGTTCCAATCCACACCACCACATGGTCCCTTGAGCAAGGCACTTAACCCTAATTGCTCCTGTAAGTCGCTCTGGATAAGAGCGTCTGCTAAATGACTAAAATGCAAATGTAAAAATGTCCCCTGAGAGATCCTAACCCCTGTGTCTCTCTCTCTGTCTGTCTGTGTGGTCTCTCTCTGTCTGTCTGTGTGGTCTCTGTCTGTCTGTCTGTGTGGTCTCTGTCTGTCTGTCTGTGTGGTCTCTGTCTGTCTGTCTGTCTGTCTGTCTGTCTGTGTGGTCTCTGTCTGTCTGTCTGTCTGTGTGGTCTCTGTCTGTCTGTCTGTCTGTCTGTGTGGTCTCTGTCTGTCTGTCTGTCTGTCTGCGTGGTCTCTGTCTGTCTGTCTGTCTGTCTGCGTGGTCTCTGTCTGTCTGTCTGTCTGTGTGGTCTCTGTCTGTCTGTCTGTGTGGTGTCTGTCTGTGTGGTCTCTGTCTGTCTGTCTGTCTGGTCTCTGTCTGTCTGTCTGTCTGTGTGGTCTCTCTCTGGTCTCTGTCTGTCTACCTGTCTGTCTGTGTGGTCTCTGTCTGTCTGTCTGTCTGTCTGTCTGTGTGGTCTCTGTCTGTCTGTCTGTCTGTCTGCGTGGTCTCTTGTCTTCCCAGGTTCTGCTGGCCCAGCTCAGCCTCAACTCCTCTGATGACTTCGTTCAGGGTGGAGGACGAGGAGGAGGAGTGGTCCAGCGTGCCTTCCCTCGCCATGCCACACAGGGGCGCCGCCGGGCCCTGGCCAGCGCTGACAGCTCATTGGCTGATCTGGGGAACAGCGGTGTAACCAACAGTAAAGGTTTCCTGAGAGATATCTCTCTGAATGAATCGTCCGATCGCTCCTTGGGACCCTGCCACAGGAAACCTCTGTTCTCCTCCACCCCCAGCTCACGCTCCCTCCCTCCTCCACACCTCCTCCATCCCTCCATCTCTCCCTCCACCAGTGGCATCATCTCTCTGAGCACCACCCAGGAGGAGCTGGATGTTCCAGAGGACCCCCTCCGTCCCTCTCTGTCTGCCTCACTCACAGAGCCCCGTCCTGGGCTACGCCAGCTGTCACCCTTGGGACAGGCATCGAGACAACCAGAGGTAGGAAACTGCGAAGAGCCAACTCGCCGTGGATCAACCAGTCTGAGGAGTAGCAGTAGCCGGAATGGAGGCTCAGTGATCCAAGATGGCGTCGGTGATCAGCTGAGCCTGGATCTGTTCTCTGTGGTTTCCTGTGAGCAGACTGGCCCAGACGGGGCCGGGGAGGAAACTGAGAGCGGCAGCCATTTTGTGTCAGCAACAGTGGGACAGGATTGGCTGGTTGAGGTAGTGAAGGAGAGGTGTCTGACACGCTGCTGTGTCGTACGGCTAGAGAGAGTGGACAAACCTCACGGCGACACCGCGTACTCATCCTGCATCGACCATACACGGTCACACAACAGTGGGGGATCTGTTGACCACACGCGGTCGGTGACTAGTGGTCGGTCCATCGACCACTCGGAGATCTGTGATCCCTCCAGAGACCACACGGGGTCAGTGAATGACGGTCAGTCTGGAGACCACATACTCAACACCGATCAGTCCGATGTCCAGATTCTCCCAGTGAATGACGGTCAGTCTGCAGACCGTGCAGGCAACAGCGGTCGGTCTCTGGACTGGACAGTGGCTATCAGCCGGACCAATGAGGAGCCTGTCAGTCTGGAGGTCAGGGCGAAGCAGAGATGTCTGACCACACACTGTCAGCTACAGCTGGAGAGGCTGACCGTATCCCGACCACACGGAGAGACCAGCCTGACCGTATCCCGACCACACGGAGAGACCAGCCTGACCGTATCCCGACCACACGGAGAGACCAGCCTGACCGTATCCCGACCACACAGAGAGACCAGCCTGACCGTAACCCGACCACACAGAGAGACCAGCCTGACCGTATCCCGACCACACAGAGAGACCAGCCTGACCGTATCCCGACCACACGGAGAGACCAGCCTGACCGTAACCCGACCACACAGAGAGACCAGCCTGACCGTAACCCAACCACACAGAGAGACCAGCCTGACCGTAACCCAACCACACGGAGAGACCAGCCTGACCGTATCCCAACCACACAGAGAGACCAGCCTGACCGTAACCCAACCACACAGAGAGACCAGCCTGACCGTAACCCAACCACACAGAGAGACCAGCCTGACCGTAACCCAACCACACAGAGAGACCAGCCTGACCGTAACCCAACCACACAGAGAGACCAGCCTGACCGTAACCCAACCACACAGAGAGACTGCATACTCCTCTTCCCTCGACCACACACGGTCAGATGGTGATCAGTGTTTAAAAAGCGACCAGTCCAGTGACCACA
This sequence comes from Coregonus lavaretus, assembly GCF_964263955.1. NCBI lineage: Eukaryota > Metazoa > Chordata > Actinopteri > Salmoniformes > Salmonidae > Coregonus > Coregonus lavaretus. The sequence continues at coordinate 37,732 of NW_028164570.1, forward strand.
ACACGCGGTCGGACAGCGGTCCAGCAGATGACCACGCGCGGTCAGAGAACGTTCCCAAGGAAAAGGACAGCCTTGTCCCTAAAGACAACGTTCCCAAAAGAAGGAAGGCGGGAGGTATTCTCAGAGAGAGCAAGCGGAGGAGCGTGTCTCGCGAGCGTCCCACCACCAGTAGGAAGGCGTGTGTGAGCGGTGTGAGTGGGAATCGCTGGGGAAGGAGAGACGGGGCTCCCAACAGCAGAGCAGCGCCTCCCCCTGGCCGAGCCGGGGACTGCAGCCTTACTGACCTGCTGTCTGCTCAACAAACACACAAGGTAATGTTTTTATTATGGTTCTGTTATTATATGGTGTGTTGTATATTCCAGGTGACCAGTGTGTTAGGTCATAGTGTAGTGTTGGAGATGTTCTATAGTATCATGTTCTATATCTAATAGTATCATGTTGTATATCTATAGTATCATGTTCTATAGTATCATGTTGTATATCTATAGTATCATGTTCTATAGTATCATGTTCTATATCTATAGTATCATGTTCTATATCTATAGTATCATGTTCTATAGTATCATGTTCTATATCTATAGTATCATGTTCTATATCTATAGTATCATGTTCTATATCAATAGTATCATGTTCTATAGTATCATGATCTATAGTATCATGTTCTATATCTATAGTATCATGTTCTATATCTATAGTATCATGTTGTATATCTATAGTATCATGTTCTATAGTATCATGATCTATAGTATCATGTTCTATATCTATAGTATCATGTTCTATATCTATAGTATCATGTTCTATAGTATCATGATCTATAGTATCATGTTCTATATCTATAGTATCATGTTCTATATCTATAGTATCATGTTCTATAGTATCATGATCTATAGTATCATGTTCTATATCTATAGTATCATGTTCTATATCTATAGTATCATGTTCTATATCTATAGTATCATGTTGTATATCTATAGTATCATGTTGTATATCTATAGTATCATGTTGTATATCTATAGTATCATGTTGTATATCTATAGTATCATGTTCTATATCTATAGTATCATGTTCTATATCTATAGTATCATGTTGTATATCTATAGTATCATGTTGTATATCTATAGTATCATGTTGTATATCTATAGTATCATGTTCTATATCTATAGTATCATGTTCTATATCTATAGTATCATGTTCTATATCTATAGTATCATGTTCTATATCTATAGTATCATGTTGTATATCTATATTATCATGTTCTATAGTATCATGATCTATAGTATCATGTTCTATATCTATAGTATCATGTTCTATATCTATAGTATCATGTTCTATAGTATCATGATCTATAGTATCATGTTCTATATCTATAGTATCATGTTCTATATCTATAGTATCATGTTCTATAGTATCATGTTGTATATCTATAGTATCATGTTCTATAGTATCATGATCTATAGTATCATGTTCTATATCTATAGTATCATGTTCCAGGTATCCAGTCTATCAGACAGTATAGTATTATATTATCATGTTCCAGGTATCCAGTCTATCAGACAGTATAGTATTATATTATAATGTTCCAGGTATCCAGTCTATCAGACAGTATAGTATTATATTATCATGTTCCAGGTATCCAGTCTATCAGACAGTATAGTATTATAGTATCATGTTCCAGGTATCCAGTCTATCAGACAGTATAGTATTATAGTATCATGTTCCAGGTATCCAGTCTATCAGACAGTATAGTATTATATTATAATGTTCCAAGTATCCATTCTATCAGACAGTATAGTATTATATTATCATGTTCCAGGTATCCAGTCTATCAGACAGTATAGTATTATATTATCATGTTCCAGGTATCCAGTCTATCAGACAGTATAGTATTATATTATCATGTTCCAGGTATCCAGTCTATCAGACAGTATAGTATTATATTATCATGTTCCAGGTATCCAGTCTATCAGACAGTATAGTATTATATTATAATGTTCTATATGTCATGTTCCAGGTATCCATTCTATCAGACAGTATAGTATTATATTATCATGTTCCAGGTATCCAGTCTATCAGACAGTATAGTATTATATTATCATGTTCCAGGTATCCAGTCTATCAGACAGTATAGTATTATATTATCATGTTCCAGGTATCCAGTCTATCAGACAGTATAGTATTATATTATCATGTTCCAGGTATCCAGTCTATCAGACAGTATAGTATTATATTATAATGTTCTATATGTCATGTTCCAGGTATCCATTCTATC
>NW_028164570.1:45000-60962 GCF_964263955.1 Coregonus lavaretus
AACCGACTGACTATATGTGATCAAGTGAAAGACTGAGGCCTGCACCGGACCCTAACCTGCTAATAACCCGTCTGCAACCGACTGACTATATGTGATCAAGTGAAAGACTGAGGCCTGCACCGGACCCTAACCTGCTAATAACCCGTCTGCAACCGACTGACTATATGTGATCAAGTGAAAGACTGAGGCCTGCACCGGACCCTAACCTGCTAATAACCCGTCTGCAACCGACTGACTATATGTGATCAAGTGAAAGACTGAGGCCTGCACCGGACCCTAACCTGCTAATAACCCGTCTGCAACCGACTGACTATATGTGATCAAGTGAAAGACTGAGGCCTGCACCGGACCCTAACCTGCTAATAACCCGTCTGCAACCGACTGACTATATGTGATCAAGTGAAAGACTGAGGCCTGCACCGGACCCTAACCTGCTAATAACCCGTCTGCAACCGACTGACTATATGTGATCAAGTGAAAGACTGAGGCCTGCACCGGACCCTAACCTGCTAATAACCCGTCTGCAACCGACGGACTATATGTGATCAAGTGAAAGACTGAGGCCTGCACCGGACCCTAACCTGCTAATAACCCGTCTGCAACCGACTGACTATATGTGATCAAGTGAAAGACTGAGGCCTGCACCGGACCCTAACCTGCTAATATAGAGAATGCGCTGTGCAGTCAGACAGCAGAATGAGGATTTGACAGGGGGGTGCAGTTTTATTTTGGGGGGGTAATTTAGATGTTTCTGCTTGTAATTTCCAACATTTTGGTAGGCTATTTGTTAGTCAACTTGTCTATAATTTAGGGCGGTCCCCCGACCAAAAAAAAAAAAAAAAAAACCTTGGTAGACCGAAAGTCGTCTGTTCTTTCGACCAATCGATTGGTCTAAAATGTTAAACGTGTATTTTTCCATATATAGACACACCCTATGTGTTTTAATAAAAACAACTATACGCATTGAGCTTGTCTGATGCCTAAAGCTAACGGGTTGATGAAATAAAACAAATGCCTCAAGAGGGCGCCAGAGATCTAGATAACCAGAAGAAGAAAAATCCTTAACCTGACCCAGCTGTTCTTCTCCCGCTCCTGCTGGCTTTCTCAGATTCCACATGGAGCCTCCGACCACATTTTTGGATCAAGCAAAAATTGGCTTTTAGTCTAGGCCTCTGCAATGGATTAGTTCACTGAGATGGGCGTAAATATATATATATATATATATACAGTACCAGTCAAACGTTTGGACATTGATGCCAATTGGACATTATGCACAGGTTTGACCGGTTGTAAGGAAACGGAAAGCTGTGAAAACGACCCAACGTTGTTTCTGATAAGATTTCAGTTCGGTTTGGATGCATATTTTAATGTGGTTGAAATACTTTTTTTATGATGCTGATAAAGATGGACGCGTCTTACTGCTGCTTTCCCTCAAGATGCTGAAAGAAATCATATTTCTCTCCACTCCTGTTCCCGAGTCAAAATTCACAATTGGTGAATCATTTTACTGCAGGAGTTCGTATTATATTAGGCTATGTGAGAGGTTACGGACCTATAGTCAGTGTCCAGATGTCAGTTTCCATTTAACCCATCTGAACAGTAGGCGACAGTTCCCTTGACGTGCCACAGGCCTATTTGAAGTCCCCGTCTTGTGACTGTCTAATTTGTATAGAGCCTCACAATCATCACACATAACATAGCAGACACTGCTATCATCCTCTTTTAACACTTTTACCAAATCTTTCCCAAACATTACTTTATTTTCAACTCTCCATTTCACAGATTTTCTCTTATTGAATTAAACTCCCGACATTGTCCTCTTTCTGCCCAAGTTCCCAAAAAGCATTTGGCGATCGGCGTGTATTTTACGTACAGTTGGACCCTAAAGCTCAGCCTGATGCACTAATGCCAGATAAAAAATGATGCAAGAAAAACCTAAATGTAGCCCTTAGATATAAATTGCACAAGAATTATACATTTATGTATTTTTTAATGCATTGTTTTCTCTCTTATTAATGGCGCCCGCGGATATAACTGTGGGGACTAAAGGTTATGAGTCAACCCGTGCATCACTAGTGTGTGTATTCCAGTGTGGTTGTGTACTAATGCTGTCTGTCTGTCTGTCTGTCTGTCTGTCTGTCTGTCTGTCTGTCTCAGGGAGCTGAGCAGTCTAAAGGAGAAGCAACACAACCAGACCACTGGCTTCATCGGACTGAAGGAGTAAACACACTGGCTCCTCTCTCTCTCTCTCTCTCTCTCTCTCTCTCTCTCTCTCTCTCTCTCTCTCTCTCTCTCTTTGTCTCTCTGTCTCTGTCTCTTCTCTGTCTCTCTCTCTCTCTCTCTCTCTCTCTCTCCCCCTCCCTCCCTCTCTCTCTCCTGTCTCTCTCTGTCTCCCCTCTCTCTCCTGTCTGTCTCCCTCTCTCTCTCTCTCTGTCTCTCTCGCTCGCTCTCTCGCTCGCTCTCTCTGTCTCTCTCTCTGTCTGTCTCTCTTCTCTCGCTCTCTCGCTTTCTCTGTCTCTCTGTCTGTCTGTCTCCTCTCTCTCTCTCTCTCTCTCTCTCTCTCTCTCTCTCTCTCTCTCCTCTCTGTCTCTCTGTCTCCTCTCTCTGTCTCTCTCTCTCTCTCTCTCTCTCTCTCTCGCTCTCTCTCTCTCTCCTCTCTGTCTCTCTGTCTCCTCTCTCTGTCTCTCTCTCTCTGTCTCTGTCTCTCTCTGCCTCTCTCTCTTCTCTTCTCTGTCTCTGTCTCTTGTCTCTCTCTGTCTCTCTCTCAGATAATCTGTGTAGAATTGATAGGTGAATAGGTAGTAGTACTAATGGTAGTGTGTGTGTCCAGTCTCCACTGTGTCCAGGGCTGCTACCCTCCAGGCCTGCTAAAAGCCTGGGACTCCTTCAACACACAGAGAGGATCAGAGAATGACAGACCAGGTGAGAGAGAGACACCTGTACACCTGTCTACCTGTACACCTGTCTACCTGTACACCTGTCTACCTGTACACCTGTCTGTTTCACCTGTCTACCTGTACACCTGTCTACCTGTCTACCTGTACACCTGTCTGTTTCACCTGTCTACCTGTACACCTGTCTACCTGTACACCTGTCTACCTGTACACCTGTCTACCTGTACACCTGTCTACCTGTACACCTGTCTGTCTGTTTCACCTGTCTACCTGTACACCTGTCTACCTGTACACCTGTCTACCTGTACACCTGTCTGTTTCACCTGTCTACCTGTACACCTGTCTACCTGTACACCTGTCTACCTGTACACCTGTCTGTTTCACCTGTCTACCTGTCTACCTGTACACCTGTCTACCTGTACACCTGTCTACCTGTACACCTGTCTGTTTCACCTGTCTACCTGTACACCTGTCTACCTGTACACCTGTCTACCTGTACACCTGTCTGTTTCACCTGTCTACCTGTACACCTGTCTACCTGTACACCTGTCTACCTGTCTACCTGTACACCTGTCTGTTTCACCTGTCTACCTGTACACCTGTCTACCTGTACACCTGTCTACCTGTACACCTGTCTGTTTCACCTGTCTACCTGTACACCTGTCTACCTGTACACCTGTCTACCTGTACACCTGTCTGTTTCACCTGTCTACCTGTACACCTGTCTACCTGTACACCTGTCTACCTGTACACCTGTCTGTTTCACCTGTCTACCTGTACACCTGTCTGTTTCACCTGTCTACCTGTACACCTGTCTACCTGTACACCTGTCTACCTGTACACCGGTCTGTCTACCTGTCTACCTGTACACCTGTCTGTCTACCTGTCTACCTGTACACCTGTCTGTCTACCTGTCTACCTGTACACCTGTCTGTCTACCTGTCTACCTGTACACCTGTCTGTCTCACCTGTCTTCCTGTACACCTGTCTGTCTCACCTGTCTACCTGTACACCTGTCTGTTTCACCTGTCTACCTGTACACCTGTCTACCTGTACACCTGTCTGTTTCACCTGTCTACCTGTACACCTGTCTGTTTCACCTGTCTACCTGTCTACCTGTACACCTGTACACCTGTCTACCTGTCTACCTGTACACCTGTCTTCCTGTACACCTGTCTACCTGTACACCTGTCTACCTGTACACCTGTCTTCCTGTACACCTGTCTTCCTGTACACCTGTCTACCTGTACACCTGTCTGTTTCACCTGTCTACCTGTCTACCTGTACACCTGTCTTCCTGTACACCTGTCTACCTGTACACCTGTCTACCTGTCTACCTGTACACCTGTCTACCTGTACACCTGTCTTCCTGTACACCTGTCTTCCTGTACACCTGTCTACCTGTCTTCCTGTACACCTGTCTTCCTGTACACCTGTCTACCTGTACACCTGTCTACCTGTACACCTGTCTACCTGTCTACCTGTCTTCCTGTACACCTGTCTACCTGTACACCTGTCTACCTGTCTACCTGTACACCTGTCTACCTGTACACCTGTCTTCCTGTACACCTGTCTTCCTGTACACCTGTCTACCTGTACACCTGTCTTCCTGTACACCTGTCTACCTGTACACCTGTCTACCTGTCTACCTGTACACCTGTCTACCTGTACACCTGTCTGTTTCACCTGTCTACCTGTCTACCTGTACACCTGTACACCTGTCTACCTGTACACCTGTCTTCCTGTACACCTGTCTTCCTGTACACCTGTCTACCTGTCTACCTGTACACCTGTCTTCCTGTACACCTGTCTTCCTGTACACCTGTCTACCTGTACACCTGTCTACCTGTCTACCTGTCTTCCTGTACACCTGTCTACCTGTCTGTCTCACCTGCCTGTCTACCTCTAACCCAGGGGTGTCATCCGGCCCGTGGGTAGTTTGAGTAAAAGTAGATTATTCTTTTTTTTTTGTAGATTATTTTCTCAATATACTTTAATGACTAAAACCAAATCAAAACTGTGTAGAAATGATAATGGACACAGGTTCTTGGCTCGCTAATAATCACCTAAATGAAAGCTAGACAGTCGGGGACCATCAGATTCCCAAAGCGATGGATGGAGGACTATCTTTAGCAAGTTTTGACTGTGAGGAAATATAGCCCATTTTCAGTGCGGTCCTCCGGACCTCGGTGAAGACCGAATGGCATTATGGGATATTGTGTGTAGATGGGTGAGATTTTTTTAAAATCCATTTTGAATTCCTGCTGTAACAACAAAATATGGAGTCAAGGGGTCTGAATACTTTCTTAAGAAACAAAGATCCCAATCACAAATAGTGTTTCACCATTTTATTTAGTACGGAGACAAATAGCGAAGGTGTCTCAGGCAGTAGTTGAAGTATCTAAATATAGTGTAACCTACCAATCAATGTATATCAAGAGCCATGGAGGGGCACAATCTTTACAATGTTGCAGGCCAGAAATTAGAGATTTACCATCTATGCCAGGGTTCTTCAATTCCGGTCCTGGAGGGCCGAAACACCTCTGTTTTTCATCCTCTCCTTCTAATCAGGGGCTAATTCAGACCCGGGACACCAGGTGAGTGCAATTAACTACCGGGTAGAAATAAAAAAAACAGAAGTGTTTCGGCCCTCCAGGACCGGAATTGAAGAACCCTGATCTACGCCAAAAGGCCTCTGATGGAGACTGTAGAACTGTCATCAACGCTTCAGTATCCCCCTTCTCTCTAGGAGCATTCAGAAAGGATTCAGAAAGGATTCAGACCCTTTTACTTTTTCCATATTTTGTTAATTACAGCCTTATTCTAAAATTGATTAAATTGTTTTTTCCCCTCATCAATCTACACACAATACCCCATAATGACAATGACACACAAAAAAAAACAGGTTTTTGAATTGTTTTGCAAATGTATGAAAAACAACTGAAATATAATATTTACATAAGTATTCAGACCCTTTACTCAGTACTTTGTTGAAGCACCTTTGGCAGCGATTACAGCATTGAGTCTTCTTGGGTATGACGCTACAAGCTTGGCACACTTCTATTTGGGGAGTTTCTCCCATTCTTCTCTGCAGATCCTCTCAAACTCTGTCAGGTTGGATGGGGAGCGTCGTTGCACAGCTATTTTCAGATCTCTCCAGAGATGTTCGATCGGGTTCAAGTCCAGGCTCTGGCTGGGCCACTCAAGAACATTCAGAGACTTGTCCCAAAGCCACTCCTGCGTTGTCTTGGCTGTGTGCTTAGGGTCTTTGTCCTGTTGGAAGTTGAACCTTCGCCCCAGTCTGAGGTCCTGAGCGCTCTGGAACAGGTTTTCATCAAGGATCTCTCTGTATTTTGCTCCGTTCATCTTTGCCTCGATCCTGACTAGTCTCCCTGCCGCTGATAAACATCCCCACAGCATGATGCTGCCACCACCATGCTTCACCGTAGGGATGGTGCCAGGTTTCCTCCCGACGTGACGCTTGGTATTCAGGCCAAAGAGTTCAATCTTGGTCTCATCAGACCAGAGAATCTTGTTTCTCATGGTCTGAGAGTCCTTTAGGTGCCTTTTGGCAAACTCCAAGCGGGCTGTCATGTGTCTTTTACTGAGGAGTGGCTTCCGTCTGGCCACTCTATCATAAAGGCCTGATTGGTGGAGTGCTGCAGAGATGGTTGTCCTTCTGGGAGGTTCTCCCATCTCCACAGAAACTCTGGAGCTCTGTCAGTGTGACCATCGGGTTCTTGGTCACCTCCCTGACCAAGGCCCTTCTCCCCCGATTGCTCAGTTTGGCCGGGCGGCCAGCTCTAGGAAGAGTCTTGGTGGTTCCAAACCTCTTCCATTTAAGAATGATGGAGGCCACTGTGTTCTTGGGGACCTTCAATGCTGCAGAATTGTTTTTGTACCCTTCCCCAGATCAGTGCCTCGACACAATCCTGTCTCGGAGCTCTACGGACAATTCCTTCAACCTCATGGCTTGGTTTTTGCTCTGACATGCACTGTCAACTGTGGGACCTTATATAGACAGGTGTGTGCCTTTACAAATCATGTCCAATCAATTGAATTTACCCCAGGTGGACTCCAATCAAGTTGTAGAAACATCTCAAGGATGATCAATACAAACAGGATGCACCTGAGCTAAATTGAGTCTCATTGCAAAGGGTCTGAATACTTATGTAAATAAGGTATTGCTGTTTATTTTAAGTACATTTGCAAAAATGTCTAAACCTGTTTTTGCTTTGTCTTTATGGGGTATTGTGTGTAGATTGCTGAGTGGGGAAAAAAATAATTTAATCCATTTTAGAATAAGGCTGTAACGTAACAAAATGTTGACAAAGTCAGGGGCTGAATACTTTCCGAATGCACCTCATTAAAATGCAAATCAATTTATAACATTTTTGACATGCGTTTTTCTGGATTTTTTTGTTGTTATTCTGTCTCTCTGTTCAAATAAACCTACCATTAAAATGATAGACTGATCATGTCTTTGTCAGTGGGCAAACGTACAAAATCAGCAGGGGATCAAATACTTTATTCCCTCACTGTACCTGGGGAAAAATGAGTTTAACCTGCTCTGACCTGTCTGTCTGTCTCTAACCTGTCTGTCTCTAACCTGTCTGTCTTGTCTCTAACCTGTCTGTCTGTCTCTAACCTGTCTGTCTGTCTCTAACCTGTCTGTCTGTCTCTAACCTGTCTGTCTCTAACCTGTCTGTCTCTAACCTGTCTGTCTCTAACCTGTCTGTCTCTAACCTGTCTTGTCTCTAACCTGTCTGTCTGTCTGACTCTAACCTGTCTGTCTCTAACCTGTCTTGTCTCTAACCTGTCTGTCTGTCTGACTCTAACCTGTCTGTCTCTAACCTGTCTGTCTGTCTCTAACCTGTCTGTCTGTCTCTAACCTGTCTGTCTGTCTCTAACCTGTCTGTCTGTCTCTAACCTGTCTGTCTCTAACCTGTCTGTCTGTCTCTAACCTGTCTGTCTGTCTCTAACCTGTCTGTCTGTCTCTAACCTGTCTGTCTCTAACCTGTCTGCCTGACTCTAACCTGTCTGTCTCTAACCTGTCTGCCTGACTCTAACCTGTCTGTCTCTAACCTGTCTGCCTGACTCTAACCTGTCTGTCTCTAACCTGTCTGTCTCTAACCTGTCTGTCTCTAACCTGTCTGTCTCTAACCTGTCTGTCTGTCTCTAACCTGTCTGTCTGTCTCTAACCTGTCTGTCTGTCTCTAACCTGTCTGCCTGACTCTAACCTGTCTGTCTCTAACCTGTCTGTCTCTAACCTGTCTGTCTGTCTCTAACCTGTCTGTCTGTCTCTAACCTGTCTGTCTGTCTCTAACCTGTCTGTCTGTCTGTCTCTAACCTGTCTGTCTGTCTGACTCTAACCTGTCTGCCTGTCTCTAACCTGTCTGTCTGTCTCTAACCTGTCTGACTCTAACCTGTCTGTCTGTCTCTAACCTGTCTGTCTCTAACCTGTCTGTCTGTCTCTAACCTGTCTGTCTCTAACCTGTCTGTCTGTCTGTCTCTAACCTGTCTGTCTCTAACCTGTCTGTCTTGTCTCTAACCTGTCTTGTCTCTAACCTGTCTGTCTCTAACCTGTCTGTCTGTCTCTAACCTGTCTGTCTGTCTCTAACCTGTCTGTCTGTCTGTCTCTAACCTGTCTGTCTGTCTGACTCTAACCTGTCTGTCTGTCTCTAACCTGTCTGCCTGTCTCTAACCTGTCTGTCTGTCTCTAACCTGTCTGACTCTAACCTGTCTGTCTGTCTCTAACCTGTCTGTCTCTAACCTGTCTGTCTGTCTGACTCTAACCTGTCTGTCTGTCTCTAACCTGTCTGACTCTAACCTGTCTGTCTGTCTCTAACCTGTCTGTCTGTCTCTAACCTGTCTGACTCTAACCTGTCTGTCTGTCTCTAACCTGTCTGTCTCTAACCTGTCTGTCTGTCTGACTCTAACCTGTCTGTCTGTCTCTAACCTGTCTGACTCTAACCTGTCTGTCTGTCTCTAACCTGTCTGCCTGTCTCTAACCTGTCTGTCTCTAACCTGTCTGTCTGTCTCTAACCTGTCTGTCTGTCTGTCTCTAACCTGTCTGTCTGTCTGACTCTAACCTGTCTGTCTGTCTCTAACCTGTCTGACTCTAACCTGTCTGTCTTGTCTCTAACCTGTCTGTCTGACTCTAACCTGTCTGTCTGTCTCTAACCTGTCTGTCTCTAACCTGTCTGTCTGTCTGACTCTAACCTGTCTGCCTGTCTCTAACCTGTCTGACTCTAACCTGTCTGTCTGTCTAACCTGTCTGTCTCTAACCTGTCTGTCTGTCTCTAACCTGTCTGTCTCTAACCTGTCTGTCTGACTCTAACCTGTCTGTCTCTAACCTGTCTGTCTGTCTGTCTCTAACCTGTCTGTCTGACTCTAACCTGTCTGTCTGTCTGTCTCTAACCTGTCTGTCTCTAACCTGTCTGTCTGTCTGTCTCTAACATGTCTGTCTGTCTGTCTCTAACCTGTCTGTCTCTAACCTGTCTGTCTGTCTCTAACCTGTCTGTCTCTAACCTGTCTGTCTGTCTCTAACCTGTCTGTCTCTAACCTGTCTGTCTGACTCTAACCTGTCTGTCTCTAACCTGTCTGTCTGTCTGTCTCTAACCTGTCTGTCTGACTCTAACCTGTCTGTCTGTCTGTCTCTAACCTGTCTGTCTCTAACCTGTCTGTCTGTCTGACTCTAACCTGTCTGTCTGTCTCTAACCTGTCTGTCTCTAACCTGTCTGTCTGTCTCTAACCTGTCTGTCTCTAACCTGTCTGTCTGACTCTAACCTGTCTGTCTCTAACCTGTCTGTCTGTCTGTCTCTAACCTGTCTGTCTGTCTCTAACCTGTCTGTCTGTCTGTCTCTAACCTGTCTGTCTGACTCTAACCTGTCTGTCTCTCTGTGGTCAGATTTCTTCAGTGAGGAGCAGCTGTTTCTGATCCTGGAGTTTGAGTTTGGAGGCAGTGACCTGGAGAACAGTAACGGACAGGTGAGCGGGGGAGGGAGGAGTTTTTTAAGTTTTGAGACCAGTGACCTGGAGAACAGGAAGACAGGTGAGCAGGGGAGGGAGGAGTTTGAGTTTGGAGACATTGACCTGGAGAACAGGAAGACAGGTGAGGAGGGGAGGGAGGAGTTTGGAGAACAGGAAGACAGGTGAGGAGGGGAGGGAGGAGTTTGGAGACAGTGACCTGGAGAACAGGAAGACAGGTGAGGAGGGGAGGGAGGAGTTTGGAGAACAGGAAGACAGGTGAGGAGGGGAGGGAGGAGTTTGGAGACCAGTGACCTGGAGAACAGGAAGACAGGTGAGCAGGGGAGGGAGGAGTTTGGAGAACAGGAAGACAGGTGAGGAGGGGAGGGAGGAGTTTGGAGAACAGGAAGACAGGTGAGGAGGGGAGGGAGGAGTTTGGAGAACAGGAAGACAGGTGAGGAGGGGAGGGAGGAGTTTGGAGACAGTGACCTGGAGAACAGGAAGACAGGTGAGGAGGGGAGGGAGGAGTTTGGAGAACAGGAAGACAGGTGAGGAGGGGAGGGAGGAGTTTGGAGACAGTGACCTGGAGAACAGGAAGACAGGTGAGGAGGGGAGGGAGGAGTTTGGAGAACAGGAAGACAGGTGAGGAGGGGAGGGAGGAGTTTGGAGAACAGGAAGACAGGTGAGCAGGGGAGGGAGGAGTTTGGAGAACAGGAAGACAGGTGAGGAGGGGAGGGAGGAGTTTGGAGAACAGGAAGACAGGTGAGGAGGGGAGGGAGGAGTTTGGGGACCAGTGACCTGGAGAACAGGAAGACAGGTGAGCAGGGGAGGGAGGAGTTTGGAGAACAGGAAGACAGGTGAGCAGGGGAGGGAGGAGTTAGGAGACCAGTGACCTGGAGAACAGGAAGACAGGTGAGGAGGGGAGGGAGGAGTTTGGAGACAGTGACTTGGAGAACAGGAAGACAGGTGAGGAGGGGAGGGAGGAGTTTGGAGAACAGGAAGACAGGTGAGCAGGGGAGGGAGGAGTTAGGAGACCAGTGACCTGGAGAACAGGAAGACAGGTGAGGAGGGGAGGGAGGAGTTTGGAGACAGTGACTTGGAGAACAGGAAGACAGGTGAGGAGGGGAGGGAGGAGTTTGGAGAACAGGAAGACAGGTGAGGAGGGGAGGGAGGAGTTTGGAGAACAGGAAGACAGGTGAGCAGGGGAGGGAGGAGTTTGGAGAACAGGAAGACAGGTGAGCAGGGGAGGGGAGGGGGGTTGGTTCTCTCTAACTCTACACTGTATGTGATTGTGAATTAGAGTTTGGAGCAGTCTTGAGTGATATATATATATATATATATATAAACGAACTTAAACTCTCCTCCTCTCTCTCTCATCCTCTCTCCTCTCTCTCTCCTCCTCTCCCCCCTCCTGTCCTCTCCCCCTTCCCCTCTCCCCCTCCCCCTCTCTCCTCCTCTCCTCCCCCTCTCCCCCCTCCTGTCCTCTCCCCTCCTCCTCTCCCCCTCTCCCCCTGTCCTCTCCCCTCCTCCTCTCTCTCTCCTCCCCCTCCACTCTCCCCCTGTCCTCTCCCCCCTCCTGTCCTCTCTCCTCCTCTCCTCCTCCTCTCCCCCCTCCTCCTCCTCTCCCCCTCCACTCCTCTCCCCCCCTCCCCCTCTCCTCTCCAGCTGGCGTCGTTGATGGTAGCTAAGAGTGTCCTCCACCAGGTGACGGCTGCTCTGGCTGTGGCTGAACAGGAGCTCTGCTTCGAACACAGGTCTGTCTGTCTGGTAACACAGGTACACACCTAACTCTGGCTGTGGCTGAACAGGAGCTCTGCTTCGAACACAGGTCTGTCTGTCTGGTAACACAGGTACACACCTAACTCTGGCTGTGGCTGAACAGGAGCTCTGCTTCGAACACAGGTCTGTCTGTCTGGTAACACAGGTACACACCTAACTCTGGCTGTGGCTGAACAGGAGCTCTGCTTCGAACACAGGTCTGTCTGTCTGGTAACACAGGTACACACCTAACTCTGGCTGTGGCTGAACAGGAGCTCTGCTTCGAACACAGGTCTGTCTGTCTGGTAACACAGGTACACACCTAACTCTGGCTGTGGCTGAACAGGAGCTCTGCTTCGAACACAGGTCTGTCTGTCTGGTAACACAGGTACACACCTAACTCTGGCTGTGGCTGAACAGGAGCTCTGCTTCGAACACAGGTCTGTCTGTCTGTCTGTCCGTCTGTCTGTCTGTCTGACCGTCTGTCTGTCTCTGTCTGTCTGTCTGACCGTCTGTCTCATCTGTCTGTCTGTCCTGTCTGTCTGTCCTGTCTGACCTGTCTGTCTGTCTGTCTGTCTGGTAACACAGGTACACACCTAACTCTGTCTGTCTGTCTGTCTGTCTGGTAACACAGGTACACACCACACCTAACACTGTCTGTCTGTCTGTCTGTCTGTCTGGTAACAGGTACACACCTAACTCTGTCTGTCTGTCTGTCTGTCTGGTAACACAGGTACACACCACACCTAACACTGTCTGTCTGTCTGTCTGTCTGTCTGGTAACACAGGTACACAACACACCTAACACTGTCTGTCTGTCTGTCTCTTTGTGTGTGTTAGTGACCTGGTCTCCTGGGGACCTCCACTGTGTTGGTCCGGTCCACTAAGGAGTGGGTGGGGTGTGTTAGTGACCTGGTCTCCTGGGGGCCACCACTGTGTTGGTCCGGTCCACTAAGGAGTGGGTGGGGTGTGTTAGTGACCTGGTCTCCTGGGGACCTCCACTGTGTTGGTCCGGTCCACTAAGGAGTGGGTGGGGTGTGTTAGTGACCTGGTCTCCTGGGGACCTCCACTGTGTTGGTCCGGTCCACTAAGGAGTGGGTGGGGTGTGTTAGTGACCTGGTCTCCTTTCCTCAGGGACCTCCACTGGGGCAACGTATTGGTCCGGTCCACTAAGGAGAAGGAGGGGAGTTTCCTCCTCAATGGAACAAACCATTCCTTAGAGACCAGGGGGGTGACCGTACGCATCATCGACTACTCCCTCTCCAGGCTCGAGATCGGTCAGTCCACCTCCTCTCTCTCTGTCTCTGTCTCTCTCTCTCTCTCTCTGTCTCTCTCTCTCTCTCTCTCTCTCTCTCTCTCTCTCTGTCTCTCTGTCTCTCTGTCTCTCTGTCTCTCTCTCTCTCTCTCTCTCTGTCTCTCTCTCTCTCTCTGTCTCTCTGTCTCTCTGTCTCTCTCTCTCTCTGTCTCTCTCTCTCTCTCTCTCTCTCTCTCTCTCTCTCTCTCTCTGTCTCTGTCTCTCTCTCTCTCTCTCTCTACCTACCTCTCTTTTCATTTTTTATGTAACAAATGCAGTCTCTTTTTAGTTGTAACTTCTCTGTGTGTGTAGATGGTCTTACAGTGTCCTGTGATATCTCAGAGGATGAGGAGTTGTTCCAGGGACAGGGAGACTACCAGTTTGACATCTACAGACTCATGAGACAGGAAAACAGGTACATTGGTGTGTGTGTGTGTGTAGTTATCATGGTGTGTGTGTGCAGTTATCATGGTGTGTGTGTGTAGTTATCATGGTGTGTGTGTGTAGTTATCATGGTGTGTGTGTGTGTAGTTATCATGGTGTGTGTGGTTATCATGTTGTGTGTGTGTGGTTATCGTGTGTGTGTGTAGTTATCATGGTGTGTGTGTGTAGTTATCATGGTGTGTGTGTGTGTAGTTATCATGGTGTGTGTGTAGTTATCATGGTGTGTGTGTGGTTATCATGGTGTGTGTGTGGTTATCATGGTGTGTGTGTAGTTATCATGGTGTGTGTGTGTGTGGTTATCATGGTGTGTGTGTGGTTATAATGGTGTGTGTGTGGTTATCGTGTGTGTAGTTATCATGTTGTGTGTGTGTGTGTGGTTATCATGGTGTGTGTGTGTAGTTATCATGGTGTGTGTGTGTGGTTATCATGGTGTGTGTGTGTGTGGTTATCATGGTGTGTGTGGTTATCATGTTGTATGTGTGTGGTTATCGTGTGTGGTTATCGTGTGTGTAGTTATCATGGTGTGTGTGTGTAGTTATCATGGTGTGTGTGGTTATCATGTTGTGTGTGTGTGGTTATCGTGTGTGGTTATCGTGTGTGTAGTTATCATGGTGTGTGTAGTTATCATGGTGTGTGTGTAGTTATCATGGTGTGTGTGTGTGTAGTTATCATGGTGTGTGTGTAGTTATCATGGTGTGTGTGTGTAGTTATCATGGTGTGTGTGTGTAGTTATCATGGTGTGTGTGTGTGTAGTTATCATGGTGTGTGTGTGTAGTTATCATGGTGTGTGTGTGTAGTTATCATGGTGTGTGTGTGTAGTTATCATGGTGTGTGTGTGTGTAGTTATCATGGTGTGTGTGTGTGGTTATCATGGTGTGTGTGTAGTTATCATGGTGTGTGTGTGTAGTTATCATGGTGTGTGTGTGTAGTTATCATGGTGTGTGTGTGTGTAGTTATCATGGTGTGTGTGTGTGGTTATCATGGTGTGTGTGTAGTTATCATGGTGTGTGTGTGTAGTTATCATGGTGTGTGTGTGTGTGTAGTTATCATGGTGTGTGTGTAGTTATCATGGTGTGTGTGTGTGTGTAGTTATCATGGTGTGTGTGTGTGTAGTTATCATGGTGTGTGTGTGTGTAGTTATCATGGTGTGTGTAGTTATCATGGTGGGTGTGTAGTTATCATGGTGGGTGTGTAGTTATCATGGTGTGTGTGTGTAGTTATCATGGTGTGTGTGTGTGTGTAGTTATCATGGTGTGTGTGTAGTTATCATGGTGTGTGTGTGTAGTTATCATGGTGTGTGTGTGTAGTTATCATGGTGTGTGTGTGTAGTTATCATGGTGTGTGTGTGTAGTTATCATGGTGTGTGTGTGTGTAGTTATCATGGTGTGTGTGTGTAGTTATCATGGTGTGTGTGTGTGTAGTTATCATGGTGTGTGTGTGTAGTTATCATGGTGTGTGTGTGTGTAGGTATCATGGTGTGTGTGTGTAGTTATCATGGTGTGTGTGTGTGTAGGTATCATGGTGTGTGTGTGTAGTTATCATGGTGTGTGTGTGTGTGGTTATCATGGTGTGTGTGTGTAGTTATCATGGTGTCTGTGTGTGGTTATCATGGTGTGTGTGTGTGTGTAGTTATCATGGTGTGTGTGTGTGTAGTTATCATGGTGTGTGTGTGTGTCGTTATCATGGTGTGTGTGTGTGTAGTTATCATGGTGTGTGTGTGTAGTTATCATGGTGTGTGTGTGTGTAGTTATCATGGTGTGTGTGTGTAGTTATCATGGTGTGTGTGTAGTTATCATGGTGTGTGTGTGTGTAGTTATCATGGTGTGTGTGTGTAGTTATCATGGTGTGTGTGTGTGTAGGTATCATGGTGTGTGTGTGTAGTTATCATGGTGTGTGTGTGTGTGTGTAGTTATCATGGTGTGTGTGTGTGTGGTTATCATGGTGTGTGTGTGTGTGTGTGTGTGTAGTTATCATGGTGTGTGTGTGTGTGTGTGTAGTTATCATGGTGTGTGTGTGTGTGTGTAGTTATCATGGTGTGTGTGTGTGTAGTTATCATGGTGTGTGTGTGTGTAGTTATCATGGTGTGTGTGTGTGTGGTTATCATGGTGTGTGTGTGTGTGTGTAGTTATCATGGTGTGTGTGTGTGTGTGTGTGTAGTTATCATGGTGTGTGTGTGTGTGTGTAGTTATCATGGTGTGTGTGTAGTTATCATGGTGTGTGTGTGTGTAGTTATCATGGTGTGTGTGTGTAGTTATCATGGTGTGTGTGTGTAGTTATCATGGTGTGTGTGTGTGTAGGTATCATGGTGTGTGTGTGTGTAGTTATCATGGTGTGTGTGTGTGTAGTTATCATGGTGTGTGTGTGTGTGTAGTTATCATGGTGTGTGTGTGTGTGGTTATCATGGTGTGTGTGTGTGTGTGTAGTTAGCATGGTGTGTGTGTGTGTGTGTGTGTGTAGTTATCATGGTGTGTGTGTGTAGTTATCATGGTGTGTGTGTGTGTGTGTGTGTAGTTATCATGGTGTGTGTGTGTGTAGTTATCATGGTGTGTGTGTGTAGTTATCATGGTGTGTGTGTGTGTGTGTGTAGTTATCATGGTGTGTGT
>NW_028164569.1:0-14330 GCF_964263955.1 Coregonus lavaretus
ATTTTCTATGGGATTAAGGTCTGGAGACTGGCTAGGCCACTCCAGGACCTTAATGTGCTTCTTCTTGAGCCACTCCTTTGTTGCCTTGGCCGTGTGTTTTGGGTCATTGTCATGCTGGAATACCCATCCACGACCCATTTTCAATGCCCTGGCTGAGGGAAGGAGGTTCATGGCCCCGTCTATCGTCCCTTTGATGCGGTGAAGTTGTCCTGTCCCCTTAGCAGAAAAACACCCCCAAAGCATAATGTTTCCACCTCCATGTTTGACGGTGGGGATGGTGTTCTTGGGGTCATAGGCAGCATTCCTCCTCCTCCAAACACGGCGAGTTGAGTTGATGGCAAAGAGCTCGATTTTGGTCTCATCTGACCACAACACCTTCACCCAGTTCTCCTCTGAATCATTCAGATGTTCATTGGCAAACTTCAGACGGGCCTATATATGTGCTTTCTTGAGCAGGGGGACCTTGCGGGCGCTGCAGGATTTCAGTCCTTCACGGCGTAGTGTGTTACCAATTGTTTTCTTGGTGACTATGGTCCCAGCTGCCTTGAGATCATTGACAAGATGCTCCCGTGTAGTTTTGGGCTGATTCCTCACCGTTCTCATGATCATTGCAACTCCACGAGGTGAGATCTTGCATGGAGCCCCAGGCCGATGGAGATTGACAGTTATTTTGTGTTTCTGTTGTCACCTTCTCACCAAGCTGCTTGGTGATGGTCTTGTAGCCCATTCCAGCCTTGTGTAGGTCTACAATCTTGTCCCTGACATCCTTGGAGAGCTCTTTGGTCTTGGCCATGGTGGAGAGTTTGGAATCTGATTGATTGATTGCTTCTGTGGACAGGTGTCTTTTATAGAGGTAACAAGATGAGATTAGGAGCACTCCCTTTAAGAGTGTGCTCCTAATCTCAGCTCGTTACCTGTATAAAAGACACCTGGAAGCCAGAAATCTTTCTGATTGAGAGGGGGTCAAATACTTATTTCCCTCATTAAAATGCAAATCAATTTATAAAATGTTTGACATGCATGTTTCTGGACTTTTTTGTTGTTATTCTGTCTCTCACTGTTCAAATAAACCTACCATTAAAATTATAGACTGATCATGGCTTTGTCAGTGGGCAAACGTACAAAATCAGCAGGGGATCAAATACTTTTTTCCCTCACTGTATGCGTAACCTGTTTCGACTGGGAAGCATACGGTAAGCTTTAGTGTGAAAGACAGCAATGTTCATTTTAGTTGTTGTTGTTGTTGTTGTTGCAGGGGCCGTAGTGGAGATCATGTCCCACAGACAGAGCTCTAGTCTCTGTCACACTGCCTGTAGAAGGCAGACAGTGCTGGGCAGAGCCTCACAGTACTGCGCAGTCCAGCAGTAGACAACTCTTTAAATAAAGTCCCTCCATCACACCTTACTCTATCCAATTACTCTCTCCTCATCACAGAGACTCTCCTCACACCACCTAGCCACAGCTCTGTTGCTGTCTCCTCACACTGACAGATCAATGGTTGTATTCCCTCTACATCCCAAAGACCCTAGCTATACGTCCTGTGTCTCTTGTCAGGCCTGCCAGAGGGGGTGGAGATAGATAGTGAGTCAGTATGAAAATGAATGCACTCACTAACTGTAAGTCGCTCTGGATAAGAGCGTCTGCTAAAGGACTAAAATGTCAATGCAAAATGAATCAGTCACAATCTGATGGGTGTGATACTCTCACCTGTGCCTTAGTGGCTTTTGCTAGGTGTGTATGATAGGCCTCAAAACCACTCTCTGTTTGTGGCTCTGATCTGAACAAAGGAAAAGAGAAAGGTGAAAATTTTGGAGTGAAATATAGGTTTACTATAATATGATGCAAGATGCAATCGGAATATAGTTCCGGTATACATTTTTCAGTTTTTGTAGAAATAACTGGGGTGTAGGCCTATTGTATTTAAGTGTGTGGGCATGTGTATGCTCACTATTATGCGTATGGGAAGCAGAACATGAATGTGACACTGGACAGTTGGGTCTTTTGTGTGGTGGTGGTGGTGGTGGTGGGGGGCAGTCAGGGACAGGGCTTGGGGTAACCTAAGTCTGGCGTCAGGGATAGGGTGACCTGCTTGCCCCATGGGGGTCTCGCTCTCTCTCTCTTTCTCTCTCTCTTTCTCTCTCTCTTTCTCTCTCTCTCGCTCTCTCTGCTACACCCCACTTTCTGTTGATTCCAGTGCTCTCATCTAGCTATAGCATGTGCTGCTGTGTTAGCCCTATATGGAGCTTCCTTCCTTCAAACCGAGTGGCTGGTTTCCAGAAGTGTTTATGTGGACTCAGCGATCAAAGAGAGCATATTGTTTCCATGGAGCGGAAACACAGAGTTGTTTTAATGTCATATGACATGAACTCATTCCAGTAGACTTGCCCTTAGCTGAGCTTAGGTGGATGCCATCAGTTCAGTAGGTTAGTGTGCTACTGCTGTGCTTTCATCTGGCTCTGTTACCTGAGGTTGAACTCCATGCTTTGGAGCTAATCGTTTTGTTCAGACTGCTCATATCCAGCTCTATAAGGTTCAAGGGGAAGGCTGTCCAACTATGAGAACAGAGCTACTGTGTTTTATGCTGACAACTTACATACATTACAACATACCAGAACGCTTTGTAATATACAGACAATAGATATAGAAATGGTTTTGGAAGTAACAGTTTCTCCTTTTTCCTTTGTCTTCTTCTTGCTGTTCGGTGCTATACAGTCTTTCCTCTTGTCCTCTTGGTATGCAGCTTCTCTTCTCTTCTTCTCTTCTACTGTTATGTTGGTATTGATTATCTCAGCCAGACCTGAGGCAGGGTTCGCTCACCAAAGACCAACCTTGGCTGTGTGTGTGTGTGTTTCCCTCCTCCAGCTCAGCTGCATGTTGAGAAGGTGAGCTATCTCCAGAGGTTTGGTAACAGCGTGGATAATGTTACCCCCATCAGATCGTCATGAGGGGAGAGGATAGGAGAGGAGAGGTGGATGAGGGGGAGGAGAGTATTCACCTGTTACCAGAGATGAGTGAAACATTATCTGTTTGATTAGCCTTCCAGCGCAGCTGTTTCTCCACAAAGCCTCCCAGTTCCACATCTCTATTGAATTAGATTAGTTTAAATATCTGTTTGTTTTTCTTGAAGAGATAGATACCGTAGGAATGCACTGTCTAGGAGCACAGTTGCTCATGGGTATGTAAGCATTTGAAAAAAAGGCACTCTATAGTTTATCCCCAAAATAATAAAAAGTACAATTTAGTCAACCCCGAATAGGGAATTGCCTAATTCAATTACATTTTTATGCTAATCCTGTTTTTTTAATTATAATTTTCCTCTTGAGGGTTAAATATTTTAATTAGTTAAGATAATTGGTCTTGCAAAATGTGTATATATTTATCAATTATTCAAAAGCTACATCTTTTTCCTATCACTTTACACAAACCTCCATGAGTTTGTCCTGTCTGCGGGGTGGGGGCGCGTAGTTGGACTAGGGAACATGTTCCCTCCACACCCCTTCTAAAATGTCACACTATAGGACTAAATGTGGCAGCGTCTCTTAGTGGAAACACATGTAGAGTCATCATGGGCACATCTTCCTGGTCCCTGAATGTGTGTGTGTGTGTGTGTGTGTGTGTGTGTGTGTGTGTGTGTGTGTGTGTGTGTGTGTGTGTGTGTGTGTGTGTGTGTGTGTGTGTGTGTGTGTGTGTGTGTGTGTGTGTGTGTGTGTGTGTGTGTGGTGTGTGCATGCGTGCATGCTTGCGCATGTAGGTGTGTGTGTTTGTGTTGTTTTCTATTCTGTTAAAGCATTCCCCTAAAAACCATAGAAGGGTCTCATTAGGGTTCCCACAGCTTCCTTTAGCTAATGAATCACTGCAAGACAACTTCAACGTCACATTTGCCCTCCTCTTGCTCCAGACCCCAACACTCATACAGTGTGTGCAGTCAAACAGCATGGAGCCAACGGTGCATCACACACACGACACCAGGGAAACCAACTCATTTGTACACCTGCTGGCAGGACATTGAAATTAAGTTAACAAATTGGAAAGTTCATCAAATGGTTGACTGGTTCAGTCATATGAATATGCAAGGCAGCAAGGGCATTCAATGATGCGCGCTTGCTAACATGCTGTTAAGCTACGCACTCAGAGCATG
This sequence comes from Coregonus lavaretus, assembly GCF_964263955.1. Classification (NCBI taxonomy): domain Eukaryota; kingdom Metazoa; phylum Chordata; class Actinopteri; order Salmoniformes; family Salmonidae; genus Coregonus; species Coregonus lavaretus. Next base: position 4,139 of record NW_028164569.1, read on the forward strand.
TCGCTGTGTTAAGGGAACGTGGAGGAGTGACAGGGGAGGGCTGGGGAACACAGACGGTGTGTGTACTGTAAATAGTAGACACACACTCACTGCTGTGTGCTCACAGAGCTGTGAAGTTCCAAGCACCTCTCCTCTCCTCTCCAACCCAGAGCCAATCTGACACAAGGGCAACGCACACCCAGCTTGGGTGCTAGGCGCACACACACACACACAGGAGATGATGTCATCAGCGCTGGACAGAATACGAGTGGACCCTGCTGCTGCTGAGATGTCTGGGATATCCTCTCATATCTCTCAGAGCACACCACTCCACAGGGGTTAGGGTTAGCTCACTGTCTCTCTGGCTACAGTCCACAGGGGTTAGAGTTAGCTCACTGTCTCTCTGTCTACAGTCCACAGGGGTTAGGGTTAGCTCACTGTCTCTCTGACTACAGTCAGCAGGGGTTAAAGTTAGCTCACTGTCTCTCTGTCTACAGTCGGCAGGGGTTAAAGTTAGCTCACTCTGTCTCTGTCTACACTCCACAGGGGTTAGGGTTAGCTCACTGTGTCTCTGTCTACACTCCACAGGGGTTAGGGTTAGCTCACTGTGTCTCTGTCTACACTCCACAGGTGTTAGGGTTAGCTCACTGTGTCTCTGTCTACAGTCCACAGGGATTAGGATTAGCTCACTGTCTCTCTGTCTACACTCCACAGCGATTATGGTTAGCTCACTATGTCTCTGTCTACAGTCCTCAGGGGTTAGGGTTAGCTCACTGTGTCTCTGTCTACAGTCCTCAGGGGTTAGGGTTAGCTCACTATGTCTCTGTCTACAGTCCACATGGGTTAGAGTTAGCTCACTGTCTCTCTGTCTACAGTCCACAGGACCTAGCAGCTGCCTGTCTCTCTGTTTACAGTCCACAGGGTCTGGCAGCTCACTGTCTCTCTGTCTACACTCGCCCATGGGCTCCAAGGACACTTTTCCATTTGGCCCATGATCTGACTCTGTGGAAAACGGATTCCCCACCACTGAACACCCCTCCCTCTCCTCTCCTCCTCCTTCTCATCCCTCTGTTTCTGGCTCTTGAAACGCTGCGGGTCGGTCCGCGAGACACAGGACAGCTGGAGGGATGAGAGTGAGCTAATATACGTTATCTATCCATATTTTACAGTGGATTAATCCATTATTCATAGAGTTTAGCTGAGTGAGCGGCCCCTATTCGGGCCCACTTTAAGTAGCTTACATTTCTATACATTATTCAGTATTTATACAGCTGGAAAGGAAATGAGCCAATTCAGGTTAATTACAGTGCCGTGCTGCTCAGGGGTAGTAGGGTGGTGGTTTCTCTCACCTCATCCTGGTTTCTCTGACCAGGACGCCCATTACATACTCTATCACTGATGGCTTCATTTGGCTATAATGGTGGTTGTAAAGAGAGGGAGCGTGAGAGAGAGGGGAGAGAGAGACGGGGAGAGAGAGGGGGAAAAGAGAGAGAGAGGGGAGAGGGGGGGGGGGGGCAATGTAAACATTTGTTTCCCATGCCAATAAAGCCCTTAAATTGAATTGAATTTAAATTGAATTGAATTTAAATTGAGAGTTGGAGAGGAGACTTTTACGCTGCTGCTACTCTGTCTATTATTTATGCATAGTCACTTTAACTCTACCCACATGTACAAATTACCTCGACTAGCCGGTGCCCCCGCATATTGACTCTGCACCGGTACCACCCTGTATATAGCCTCCCTACTGTTATTTTATTTTACTGCTGCTCTTTAGTTATTTGCTTTTCTTTTTTTTACTTAACACTTGATAAAAAAAAAATATGTTAATGTATTGTTGGTTAAGGGCTTGTAAGTAAGCATTTCACTGTAATGTCTATATCTGTTGTATTCGGCGCATGTGGCAAATACAATTTTATTTGATTTTATTTGATTAACCTCCTGCCAAATGTATGACCATATTCGAGACACATAATTCCCTCAGATTACACAGATCCACAAAGAATTTGAAAACAAACCCAATTTTGATAAACTCCCTTATCTACTGGGTGAAATACCACAGTGTGCCATCACAGCAGAAATATTTGTGACCTGTTGCCACAAGAAAAGGGCAACCAGTGAAGGACAAACACAATTGTAAATACAACCCATATTTATGTTTATTTATTTCCCCATTTGTACTTTAACTATTTGCACATTGTTACACCACTGTATATAGATATAATATGACATTTGAAATGTCTTTATTCTTTTGGAACTTCTGAGTGTAATGTTTACTGTTAATATTTATTGTTTATTTCACTTTTGTTTACTATCTACTTCTCTTCTTTGGCAATGTTAACATACGTTTCCCATGCCAATAAAGCCCTTAAATTGAAATTGAAATTGAATTGAGAGAGATAGGGGGGTAGAGAGAGCATTAGAGAGGAGACATGCTGTAGAGAGAGGGGAGAGAGAAAGTGCCCCAACCAGACCAGAGTATGAGTCAGTGCTTAGTGTTTGATGGCTGATTCCAGATGGAGGGCGTGATGTGATGTGATTCTACTTCCTGACCAGGCCAGCCACTCCAATGTGCTTCTCTAATGATGATGAATGGCCTTACTGACCACAAAAATCTATTTTTTATTTTTTGGAGCGAGGGGGTCGTCTGTGGACCCAGCGAGCACGAGAGCGCCGTTCACATTTAATCTGTGGAGCTATTGATCAAGTAGCCTTCTCTCCCTTACTCCACACCGGTACCCCACACACTCCCCAACCAAATCTGGGTCTCTCCCCATTTCCTCTCCATCCCTGCACCCCAGCTGGGCCCTGCACCCCTGGAGCAACCAGTCAAGCGAGATCTTTTCATTCCGCTCCTCTCCATAACCAATTACATGTGCTACATACAAATCACCTGATCAGACAAAATCATTAAGCTGGATAGTGTCTCCCACTGCGTCCTCACTGTGCTTGTTTGTGTGTGTGTAAGAGTGCGTGTGCCACCGTGGAGAATGTCGACCGCTGAGTGGATGGTGATGTGACAAGCTTCAACGTGTGTGTGTTGCTGTGACGCCGTCGGACACATTTCCATATGTATGGACACAGGGCTAATTAAATCCACCATCTCACTCATTCAGACCGCTGATTGCCTGGCACAGAGTCAGACACAGATTGGTGTGTGTATGTATGTAAGGTAACAGACCAGGCAAGGGGGAGAGAGAGTATGTGTGTGTGTTTGTGTGTGTATGTGTGTGTGTGTGTGTACGAGTGTGAGAGAATGGACCAAGCAAGGGGGGTGGTTACACACTGTTCACGTTGCCAGTGCTGTGTGTGTGTGCTGTGTGTTTGCACTAATAATGTAAATGTGATCAGCAGAGATACACTGCAGTGTTTGTTTTACTAGTACCAGGTCAGAGGAAACAGTGGAATGACACAGAGCCTGACCAACAGCTGGTTTATTCAGCAGGACAGCTCTAGTCTGCATGCAGAGGCATGACAACCCATGAGACAAAAGCCATGCATTATATCAGGAGTGGGAGACACTCAGATTGTATACAGATGCTATTCATATCTGTGGCTCTGTGTGGCCCCTCAGAGGGCCTGTGTGTGTGTAACAGGCCAACAGGGGAGGCCACTCTGTCACGAGAGGAGAGGAGAGGAGAGGAGAGGAGAGGAGAGGAGAGGAGAGGAGAGGAGAGGAGAGGAGAGGAGAGGAGAGGAGAGGAGAGGAGAGGAGAGGAGAGGAGAGGAGAGGAGAGGAGAGGAGAGGGCTAGTTCTAGCTGAGCCGTGAGGCTGGCTTGCCCTGCCTGCATGTTGCTGTTAATTGAAACAGAATGCCAGTCTGCTTGTCTCTCTCTCTCTCGCTCTCTCTCTCTCGCTCTCTCTCTCTCGCTTCCTCTCTCCCTCTCTCTCTCTCTCTCTCTCTCACCTCAGAAGTGGGTCGTTCACTCAGCTTCACTCAGCTGTTTCCTACCCCTGTCTCAAATCTAAACTGTATAGATGTGTTCTCCCTCCCCCCTGACCCCCATCCCATCAGTCCTCATGGCTGGCTCACTCATGCCATGACAGCAGAAACAAATGACCATATTAAGGGGGATGGCCTTAACCTCATACTGCTCTCTCTCTCTCTCTGTGTGTGTGTGTGTGTGTGTGTGTGTGTGTGTGTGTGTGTGTGTGTGTGTGTGTGTGTGTGTGTGTGTGTGTGTGTGTGTGTGTGTGTGTGTGTGTGTGTGCGCGCTAGGGAGTCTGTCCTTTCTTTCCATACAGCTTTCATGCCATGTTTGTGTGTGTGTGTGTGTGTGCGTGTTCGTGTGTGTTAATTTGTATATGTGTGTGTATGTGTGATTAGGCCGTGTACCTGCAGGTTGAGGGCCTGATCTGTATGTGTTTATTGGGAGAGGCTTAACGGGATGAAGATTTATTGTAGGCCTGGCTGCGTTGCTCTCTCCACTCCACAGATAGATAAATACATGGAAATTGGGTCCATTTGTCACTGCCAGGATCTGGCTGAGCTGTGGACTACCTGGGCCAGCAGGGCACTGTCAGTGTGCCAGCCTCAGCCCCTATCAGGCCTTATCAACCCCTTCCATCCTGCCCCAGCAGGCCCCCTAGAGGAAGTGGGCAATGGGTGGCAGATGTGTATGAATTGAGAGATATTGTCATCAGCGTGTTGGATGGGGAGCAAGATAACATAATTTATCTATGCTTCAACACTGAAACCTGCTTTAATGGACTAATTTCTTAATGTCTTGCAGAACTGCCACAACTTTCCTTCTCTCACTCTGGTGTATTATTTTTGGCAAGCGAGACCCTCTTGAACATGATAGGCTGGGATTCCAGCCAAAGGCTCTACAGCTAATGGCTTTGCATAGAGTTGGTTGCCTGACGACTCACACTGAATTCTTCCGCTGCTCTATTGATCGCTACATACTTCAGTCTGAATCTGCCATCGTTTAAGTTGTTTGTGGTGATGAGGGGGGTTGTACAAAACAAAGTCATCAGCGATTGGATCGTCTCTAACCAATCAGAATTTTCAATACCTCGCTTTACCCACATGTGTTCTGGCTCTGACCCAAGCCATGGTTTCTGGGACCAATCAGACGGTGCAAATTTGTTTGCATTAGGGATGGGCATGAGAAATCTAATACTCGAACGGACATCAAAACTCGATCTTTAACCAGAGATTAAAAAATATATACACTGCTCAAAAAAATAAAGGGAACACTAAAATAACACATCCTAGATCTGAATGAATGAAATAATCTTATTAAATACTTTTTCTTTACACAGTTGAATGTGCTGACAACAAAATCACACTAAAATGATCAATGGAAATCAAATGTATCAACCCATGGAGGTCTGGATTTGGAGTCACCCTCAAAATTAAAGTGGAAAACCACACTACAGGCTGATCCAACTTTGATTTAATGTCCTTAAAACAAGTCAAAATGAGGCTCAGTAGTGTGTGTGGCCTCCACGTGCCTGTATGACCTCCCTACAACGCCTGGGCATGCTCCTGATGAGGTGGCGGATGGTCTCCTGAGGGATCTCCTCCCAGACCTGGACTAAAGCATCCGCCAACTCCTGGACAGTCTGTGGTGCAATGTGGCGTTGGTGGATGGAGCGAGACATGATGTCCCAGATGTGCTCAATTGGATTCAGGTCTGGGGAACGGGCGGGCCAGTCCATAGCATCAATGCCTTCCTCTTGCAGGAACTGCTGACACACTCCAGCCACATGAGGTCTAGCAAAGTCTTGCATTAGGAGGAACCCAGGGCCAACCGCACCAGCATATGGTCTCACAAGGGGTCTGAGGATCTCATCTCGGTACCTAATGGCAGTCAGGCTACCTCTGGCGAGCACATGGAGGGCTGTGCGGCCCCCCAAAGTAATGCCACCCCACACCATGACTGACCCACCGCCAAACCGGTCATGCTGGAGGATGTTGCAGGCAGCAGAATGTTCTCCACGGCATCTCCAGACTCTGTCACGTCTGTCACGTGGCGAATTTGCCAATCTTGGTGTTCTCTAGCAAATGCCAAACATCCTGCACGGTGTTGGGCTGTAAGCACAACCCCCACCTGTGGACGTCGGGCCCTCATACCACCCTCATGGAGTCTGTTTCTGACCGTTTGAGCAGACACATGCACATTTGTGGCCTGCTGGAGGTCATTTTGCAGGGCTCTGGCAGTGCTCCTCCTGCTCCTCCTTGCACAAAGGCGGAGGTAGCAGTCCTGCTGCTGGGTTGTTGCCCTCCTACGGCCTCCTCCACGTCTCGTGATGTACTGGCCTGTCTCCTGGTAGCGCCTCCATGCTCTGGACACTACGCTGACAGACACAGCAAACCTTCTTGCCACAGCTCGCATTGATGTGCCATCCTGGATGAGCTGCACTACCTGAGCCACTTGTGTGGGTTGTAGACTCCGTCTCATGCTACCACTAGAGTGAAAGCACCACCAGCATTCAAAAGTGACCAAAACATCAGCCAGGAAGCATAGGAACTGAGAAGTGGTCTGTGGTCACCACCTGCAAAACCAGTCCTTTATTGGGGGTGTCTTGCTAATTGCCTATAATTTCCACCTGTTGTCTATTCCATTTGCACAACAGCATGTGAAATGTATTGTCAATCAGCGTTGCTTCCTAAGTGGACAGTTTGATTTCACAGAAGTGTGATTGACTTGGAGTTACATTGTGTTGTTTAAGTGTTCCCTTAATTTTTTTGAGCAGTGTATATACTGTCAAACTATTTGGTGGAATGTGCTTTGTGGCTGTCTGAATGGGCAACTGAAATGTTGTCCCGAAATAAATGTTGTCTTGAAGATAATGTTAATTTGCTTTGCTTCTAGTGTTCAATTTGTACACGTGCATTTGCAGGGCACAACATATATTTTTTTTACCAAGCCAAGCATCACACAGTTCTTCTCGCTAAATTCCCTTTCCCCTCCGTATCTCACTCACTCAATTGCGTTCCAACCGCTCCCTATACACACGCATACTAAGTGTGCACACATGCTCCCGTAGGCCTACATAAATAAATGCCTATAAAAATGTTACATTCCTTGCCAAATGACAACAAATTCAAAATGGACTGGTTGACTGAAGTAAGGAAATATGTGTTCCAACAATGAGCAGTTTTGGAATAATTGCGTCCCATCTATTTTCCGCTTAGGCTATTTTGCGAATTGCTAGTGCCATTTAGAATTGTTTAGCCTAGGCTATAATCCCCCTTCCATACTGAAAATATGCAAAAACATTAGTTTGATAAAGAAAGAGCATATTTTCATCAGAATCATTAAGCCTAGTGATACTGATCAAACCAATGTCGTGGCTCTAATTCATCAACATACAGTGTTCAATGTGGAATTGTTTATCCATTTGGAGAATTCCAAAGAACAGGCAGAATAAACTAAATCGAATGTCTATATATCGAAAAGAAAATAGATTTTGGTTTGTAACCCTGAAGAAATTGTATTTCAACTCGCCAAATTGAGCCCCGTTTCAAATGATCACTCTTTGAGAATAACCGTTCCAGACGACAAATGCTTATCACTTCGCACTGGCAACTTCTTTCATTTGGGAAAAATATTCTATTCAGTTTTATTCTGTTATATTACAGCATTTTTTTTTACATATACAAATATTAAATAGGTGTGTCTTGTCTGTGATAAGGGCTTGGGAAATAAGAGCCTCCTGTCTGCTAAATTAAAAAAACAAGGCTATGCCATTGCAAAAGCCATAGGCTTCTACAAGCAAGTGCTGCTGCTGAGGTTACTACCTTTTTAAACACTGTGTTCCACAATATAATAAAACCAATTGATATTACGGTTACAATAAATGAATCTTAAATGGCACTTGTTTTTTTATTGACTATGCAGTATATGGGGCAATTTAGCAATTTAGCAATTAGGATTCGTTATCTGTAATGGTTATGATAAAGTAGGCATTGTTACGCACTGTTGGCATATATATATATATGTGTGGGCCTTGTGTTCTATTTTTAATTTTTTTATGTATTTGAGTACTTGAAAAAAAAGCATGTGAGTACTTGAACAGTCAGAAAATATCAAATGCCCATCCCTAGTTCGCATTCTAAAAGGGTTGTGGATGGAGTCTAATCCAGGCTCATTGCGGAGGAGAAACAAATGTTGGTGGGCGTGGCGTTTGGACGGAGCCATGAGTCTGGGTAGCCAGGCAATACAGTGGGTGGGGGACTAGAAATTCTTATCTAACCAAAAGAGCAGTAACCACATAAAGCAGGCATGCCATCAGGCTGTTTATATTTAACAGTCTATTGGGACATTGTGACTGTGAAGCCTGGTAGTGGAAGGATATTTACAGTAGTTCACGTTAACCAGATTTTATATGCTTGTCTCTCTCCCCTCCGTATCTCTGGTTGGCATTTAGCAAAGTGGAATTTAAGGATACATTTATGCCGGTGATGTTTAATGATAAATGCCTTTGCCATGTTTAGATTCTTGGCTGTTGTATAGCAGATGCTTTTGTCATGCGTTTGGTTCCTGGGTTTTTGAAGCCTCAGCTTCAGTCTCAGTTCATTTGTAATGACGAAGAGTGTAGTAATGTCCTCATCATCACCACACTCATTTCTGTGTTAATGGACTTGATGTGATTGTCCTAACTAGGAGTCGTTCAAGGAGGAGGAGGCTGGCCGGCCCCTGGGATGATTTCTATATAGACTAGAACTATCTGTCTCATCAGTGCCTTCTTCATTACGTTTTTCTTGAGAATGAGCTGAAGCAGTAAATAAATAAATACTTATTTCCCTCATTAAAATGCAAATCAATTGATAACATTTTTGACATGCTTTTTTCTGGATTTTTTTGTTGTTATTCTGTCTCTCACTGTTCAAACAAACCTACCATTAAAATTATAGACTGATCATGTCTTTGTCAGTGGGCAAACGTACAAAATCAGCAGGGGATCAAATACTTTTTTCCCTCACTGTATTAAGAAGTTTTATCAAGCATGGAATGTAAAAAAAAAAAAAAACTCATCCAGGATGTTCTCCATCCAGGCATATACCAACTCACACCCACACTGACAAACCCTTGGCCTATACACTCAGTTTTTCCATGGTCAACATCCCAACCTCCTTTCCCCCATGACCTGTATATGCTATTAATACCTCTATGTTTCCTCTGTTATTGGTCATTATGGTTCAGTCCTCAAATGACCAGATCAATAATCTGCTCTCTCATCACAGGATCTGTCTGGAAGGTCCAACTAACCCCTCTCTGTCATGAAAGGAACTGACCTCACTGAGGTGCCTTATGATGGTGCTAGGCCAGGTGTTTATGGATAATTGGACACAGTCGATGGGGAAATAATGATAAATAATGGTAATAATGATACAGCAGGGTGTCTCAACACAACACTTATGTCTCCATTCATTCCTGTGGTGGGCAGATGACACACACTCATCTCCCTGGCAACCGCGAGGAACAACACCTTGAGGCTGGCAGCTAGCATCAACAGCTAGGATACGTTAGTCAGTCAGGGAGCAGTCACGTTGAAATCAAAAATTGACATATAAGTGTAAATATCCTCCAGGGATACAAATCTGTTTCTGATGAGGAAATATGGGAGATAGAGAGAGGAGCGGTGAGGAGATGGAGGGAGGTGGAGGGATGTGGGAGGAGGTGGGGGCTATGGTTGGGTAAGAGGCAGGTGTGTCCCACCACAAATATGACAGTGTTTTAAATCTTCCTGGAAGCGTGTGATTTAATTTCAGAATGATGCTCTCTTCTCGCCTGTTGGAATGTGTGAAATATCATTTTTTCTTCTTCTGGAGACTATGGTTGAGTTCTGCTTTTAAATGGGACTATGATTACAGTTAAATACATTAGCTTGGGTTGGACTGGGGACAATAGAGAAAATTGTACTACTGTATATAATTTATACATGTCCAAATTAAAAGAGATAATATAACACACACACAGGCATGCACTTTCACACACACACACACACACACACACACGTACACACACTACTCCTGAATTTCAGAATACGAGCCCCCAGCCTATCCCTCACTGCCCTCCCCAAACGTGGCCCTTTGACCACAACTTCAAACAGAATGTCGTTTCAGAAACAAGGCAGGCTAAACATGCAACATCAAAAAAATGTCCCTTCTTCATACAGCCAACTACCTTTCCGTCTCCCCTTCACATACATATCAGTCCTTTAGGAAGACTGATCACCCTGTGGGCTGCTCTTTTAGGT
>NW_028164568.1:0-17500 GCF_964263955.1 Coregonus lavaretus
GAGAGGAGAGAGGAGATGAGAGGGTAGAGGAGATGAGAGGTTTGCTAGATTTTATGCTCTTACCTTTTGATTCTTGTTTTATCCTTTCAGCTCATATATTTTAACCGTTGGTGTATTTATCTATTTATTCAAATAAATTCAACATTTTGGAGTAAAACTGTTCCTGACTTCAAGAAACCTTTTCATGTGCACGAGATAATGGCCAACTTTGTCACAGTTCCTAAACAAGATTACCATCTTAGCTGAGAGAGATGTTTCTCTCCCTCTCCATTCTATCTCTCTCAGCGCAAATAAACACACCCGTCCGCCTCATCAGACTGTATAATTTATGGCATTAGGGCAAATCCTTATCAGATCCATCCTCAAGCTGTCCTCGGTGATTCTTGGTGCCAACAGTTGACTCTGAACTGATTTATAGTTACTACCCTGCTTTAATATCACCATCACCTGGTGGCCCTCTGCAATCACACAGAGATATCACAGAAAAACACCAACGCTACTGTTAACACAACTCTATTCATGGAGAGATAAAATACAAAAGTTTGAAAGCTCGGTATTCCATACAACAAAACATGAAAATGCTAGGTGAACCCTACTGGAAGCTTAAATCCTTTATTTATATACCATGAAACTCTCCAGAGGCAGCAGAAATGGACAAATTTAATTTAAAATAACATTGAGCCGAGATCCGTGGAGGCTCCTCAGAGGAGGAAGGGGAGGACCATCCTACTCAGTGAATTTCAGGGAAAAATAAATATTGAAACATTTAAAAAGTTATGCTTCTTAGATAAAACTATACTAAATATATTCACATTACTAAATAACAGATTAAAACGCACTGGTTTGCAATCAAGGTCTACAGTAGCCTCAACAGCACCCTCTAGGGTAATACCATGGTGTAGCCAGAGGACAGCTATTTTCCATCCTCCTCTGGATACATTGACTTCAATACAAAACCTAGGAGGCTCATGGTTCTCACCCCCTTCCATAGACCTATACAGTAATTATGATGACTTCCGGTGGATGTCCTCTAAACTATCAGAGCTCTTACAGTATAAACTGACATGTTGTCCATCCAATCAAAGGATCAGGGAAATAATCTAGTACTGAAAGCATAAGCTACAGCTAGCTAGTACTGCAGTGCATAAAATGTGGTGAGTAGTTCACTCAAAGAGAGAGAAAGACAATAGTTGAACAGTTAACACATTTAATGCATTCCAAAATGAAGGAGAAGCAGCAGAGAGAGAGAGAGTGCTAGCTATATTTCATTGTATTTTTTTCTTCCTAGTTTAACTTTCACTTATTTAGCTAATGCAGTTAATTTAGCTCAACAACCTGACTCAAACAGAGAGGAATGCTATTTACAGTGGGGGGAAAAAAGTATTTAGTCAGCCACCAATTGTGCAAGTTCTCCCACTTAAAAAGATGAGAGAGGCCTGTAAATTTCATCATAGGTACATGTCAACTATGACAGACAAATTGAGAAGAAAAAAATCCAGAAAATCACATTGTAGGATTTTTAATGAATTTATTTGCAAATTATGGTGGAAAATAAGTATTTGGTCACCTACAAACAAGCAAGATTTCTGGCTCTCACAGACCTGTAACTTCTTCTTTAAGAGGCTCCTCTGTCCTCCACTCGTTACCTGTATTAATGGCACCTGTTTGAACTTGTTATCAGTATAAAAGACACCTGTCCACAATCTCAAACAGTCACACTCCAAACTCCACTATGGCCAAGACCAAAGAGCTGTCAAAGGACACCAGAAACAAAATTGTAGACCTGCACCAGGCTGGGAAGACTGAATCTGCAATAGGTAAGCAGCTTGGTTTGAAGAACTCAACTGTGGGAGCAATTATTAGGAAATGGAAGACATACAAGACCACTGATAATCTCCCTCGATCTGGGGCTCCACGCAAGATCTCACCCCGTGGGGTCAAAATGATCACAAAAATCCCAGAACCACACGGGGGAACCTAGTGAATGACCTGCAGAGAGCTGGGACCAAAGTAACAAAGCCTACCATCAGTAACACACTACGCCGCCAGGGACTCAAATCCTGCAGTGCGAGACGTGTCCCCCTGCTTAAGCCAGTACATGTCCAGGCCCGTCTGAAGTTTGCTAGAGTGCATTTGGATGATCCAGAAGAGGATTGGGAGAATGTCATATGGTCAGATAAAACCAAAATATTACTTTTTGGTAAAAACTCAACTCGTCGTGTTTGGAGGACAAAGAATGCTGAGTTGCATCCAAAGAACACCATACCTACTGTGAAGCATGGGGGTGGAAACATCATGCTTTGGGGCTGTTTTTCTGCAAAGGGACCAGGACGACTGATCCGTGTAAAGGAAAGAATGAATGGGGCCATGTATCGTGAGATTTTGAGTGAAAACCTCCTTCCATCAGCAAGGGCATTGAAGATGAAACGTGGCTGGGTCTTTCAGCATGACAATGATCCCAAACACACCGCCCCGGCAACGAAGGAGTGGCTTCGTAAGAAGCATTTCAAGGTCCTGGAGTGGCCTAGCCAGTCTCCAGATCTCAACCCCATAGAAAATATTTGGAGGGAGTTGAAAGTCCGTGTTGCCCAGCGACAGCCCCAAAACATCACTGCTCTAGAGGAGATCTGCATGGAGGAATGGGCCAAAATACCAGCAACAGTGTGTGAAAACCTTGTGAAGACTTACAGAAAACGTTTGACCTGTGTCATTGCCAACAATGGGTATATAACAAAGTATTGAGAAACTTTTGTTATTGACCAAATACTTATTTTCCACCATCATTTGCAAATAAATTCATTAAAAATCCTACAATGTGATTTTCTGGATTTTTTTCCCTCATTTTGTCTGTCATAGTTGACGTGTACCGATGATGAAAATTACAGGCCTATCTCATCTTTTTAAGTGGGAGAACTTGCACAATTGGTGGCTGACTAAATACTTTTCCCCCCCACTGTATGTTAGCTAGCTGAATAAGGCTATTCAACACTGCAACTCTTCCAAGTCAAGGTAAGCTTTCGGTTTAATGAATTTATTGCCACCGGGGCCCGCCGGTTTAACTGCTAAACTGCTTGCTTTACACTGTACTGCATGATTGTACACATGGATTGGATTGTGGGTTTACTAACGCGTTAGTTCTAGTTTGTTGACTATAATGTTACTATGGTGACAACGATGTAGGCTGTGTGTAGCGGTTAGCGGTTATGGTATGAAGGTTTGGCTTGGAGAAGTGTTTGCGCCTGGTCACAGATAGCTGTTGTGTTGTGCACTGAAGTCCACAAGCGAAGGGAAAAGGTGAGAGGAGGGGATGTGTAGATGTGAGAAGGAATTATACAATGAGCAAAGTTATGATACTGTATGTCGCTGATATGAAAGTGAACTGTGTGTGCGGGTGATCAGGGGTGTATTCATTCCACTGGATTCTGTTGCAAAACGTTGCTTACATGGAAGCAAACGGAACTAAACGGGGATGGACCTACCTGAATTTGTCCAATAGAAACTCTTGTTTTAGTTGCAAAACGAAGTTGAAGGTGGCTATGGTAGAGAAATTAACATTACATTCTCGGGCAACAGCTCTGGTGGACATTCCTGCAGTCAGCATGCCAATTGCACACTCCTTCGAAACTTGAGACATCTGTGGCATTGTGTTGTGCGACAAAACTGCACATTTTAGAGTGGCCTTTTATTGTCTCCATCACAAGGTTCACCTGTGTAATGATCATGCTGTTTAATCAGCTTCTTGATATACCACACCTGTCAGGTGGATGGATTATCTTGGCAAAGGAAAAATGCTCACTAGCAGGGATGTAACTAAATTTGTACACATTTGAAAGAAAATTAGCTTTTTGTGCATATGGAACATTTCAGGGATCTTTTATTTCAGCACATGGAACATGTGACCAACACTTTACATGTTGCGTTTATATTTTTGTTCAGTGTATATTTGGAAGTATGGTGTAGAGGTTGGTTTTTGAAAGCAGCTTGGAAACCAAGGAAGTTTATATTTTTGTTCAGTATACAACTTCAACTTCTCCTATACGGTTATGTAATGCTAGTGAGAAGGAAACCACGCACGTCTCCTGGGACCACTCTGAGACCCTCATCTCTCGCTGTTAAAATACCAGTAGTGGTTCTCATAGCTTACTGTTGTTGGTGTGAGCATGGAGCAGGCAATAGCAGAGTTGGGGGTTGGATTTCTGCATAAGCCACTAAATAAAACACGTTAACTGCGTATTGTCCTCGCGACATCAACCGGCCGTACTTTAAACATACTTTAACTTCATACACATAACATACATGAAAGGGCTGTAAGGAAACATGGCAAAACACCCACGTCACCAACAGTAGTTACCTCAGCCAGACTCAGAGTGATGTGACTCTGTCTCTCTCTGTGACCCAGCATGTAAGACTAAACAGTCTCCCTACATCTGCATGGCATTAATAACCGGCCTATCAGCATAATGTGTGTGTGTCACAGCAACCAATCACCAAACCCCTGAGTCGCTGCCGTGTGAAAGTCTCTCTCTGTGGTCATCCACTACAATGACTCCAGCCCTTACATTTCTCTCCTTCTCTCTCTCCCTCTCTGAGGTCATTTCCCACCACGTGGGCGTTGGTTTAAACAACACAGAGGGAAAGCACAATTTAGCCTGTGATTGCTGGTAAGCAATTACCGTACCGAGCACAAACAGATTGACAAAAAAAGTTGGTCAGAGCCTTTTAAGTATTGTTTTTCCTTACTCTTTGTTCTCAGTGAAATGAATTACTTGATAAAATGCTGGTTGACTGTAAACTTTGTGTATGAAACAAATAAACTGTGACTGAGCAGGACAGGGAGAAAGACTGGCTGTAGCTCTGGATAACATTAACACCCCCTTCAGAGAGGGGGCAGTGTTGTTCACAGTACAGACAGGCATACACACAGAGATGCAAGATGAAGAGTAGACTGTATGTGTAATAATAATAATAATATGTCGTCACTTAGCAGACGCTTTTATCCAAAGCGACTTACAGTCATGTGTGCATACATTTTTATGTATGGGTGGTCCCGGGGATCGAACCCACTACCCTGGCGTTACAAGCGCCATGCTCTACCAATTGAGCTACAGCGGACCACATGAGAGGAGATTAGAGAGAGAGAGAGAGAGAGAGAGAGAGTGTAACAGAGAGTGTGTGAGAGTAAGAGAGAGAGAGAGAGAGAGAGAGAGAGAGAGAGAGAGAGAGAGAGAGAGAGAGAGAGAGAGAGAGAGAGAGAGAGAGAGAGAGAGAGAGAGAGAGAGAGAGAGAGAGAGATGTATGGGTAAACCACTTCTCCAATCTTTTTGGCCCTGTAACAGAGAACAAACAGCAAAAAAATATACATGATCAAATGCAAATCTTAGAATCAACTATTAAAGACTACCAGAACCCACTGGATTCTCCAATTACATTGAATTAACTACAGGACAAAATACAAACCCTCCAACCCAAAAAGGCCTGTGGTGTTGATGGTATCCTCAATGAAATGATAAAATATACAGACCACAAATTTCAATTAGCTATACTTAAACTCTTTAACATCATCCTTAGCTCTGGCATCTTCCCCAATATTTGGAACCAAGGACTGATCACCCCAATCCACAAAAGTGGAGACAAATTTGACCCCAATAACTACCGTGGGATATGCGTCAACAGCAACCATGGGAAAATCCTCTGCATTATCATTAACAGCAGACTAGTACATTTCCTCAGTGAAAACAATGTACTGAGCAAATGTCAAATTGGCTTTTTACCAAATTACCGTATGACAGACCACGTATTCACCCTGCACACCCTAATTGACAAACAAACAAACCAAAACAAAGGCAAAGTCTTCTCATGCCTTGTTGATTTCAAAAAAGCTTTTGACTCAATTTGGCATGAGGGTCTGCTATACAAATTGATGGAAAGTGGGGTTGGGGAAAAACATACGACATTATAAAATCCATGTACACAAACAACAAGTGTGCGGTTAAAATTGGCAAAAAACACACACATTTCTTTCCACAGGGCCATGGGGTGAGACAGGGATGCAGTTTAAGCCCCACCCTCTTCAACATATATATCAACGAATTGGCGAGGGCACTAGAACAGTCTGCAGCACCCGGCCTCACCCTACTAGAATCTGAAGTCAAATGTCTACTGTTTGCTGATGATCTGGTGCTTTTTTTCACCAACCAACAGATTCTGTCAGACCTGGGCCCTGACAGTAAATCTCAGTAAGTCAAAAATAATGGTGTTCCAAAAAAGGTCCAGTTGCCAGGACCACAAATACAAATTCCATCTAGACACCGTTGCCCTAGAGCACACAAAAAACTATACATACCTCGGCCTAAACATCAGCGCCACAGGTAACTTCCACAAAGCTGAGAACGATCTGAGAGACAAGGCAAGAAGGGCCTTCTATGCCATCAAAAGGAACATAAAATTTGACATTCCTGGATCTGGCTAAAAATACTTGAATCATTTATAGAACCCATTGCCCCTTTATGGTTGTGAGGTCTGGGAATTGGTTCAAGAATTCACAAAATGGGACAAACACCAAATTGAGACTCTGCATGCAGAATTCTGCAAAAACATCCTCCGTGTACAACGTAAAACACCAAATAATGCATGCAGAGCAGAATTAGGCCAATACCCGCTAATTATCAACATCCAGAAAATAGCCGTTAAATTCTATAACCACTTAAAATGAAGCGATTCCCAAACTTTCCATAACAAAGCCATCACCTACAGAGAGATGAGAGAGGCCGCCGTAGGCAGACCTGGCTCTCAAGAGAAGACTGCCCACAAAATGAGGTGGAAACTGAGCTGCACTTCCTAACCTCCTGCCAAATGTATGACCATATTAGAGACACATATTTTCCTCAGATTACAGCGATCCACAAAGAATTCGAAAACAAACCCAATTTCGATAAACTCCCTTATCTACTGGGTGAAAAACCACAGTGTGCCATCACAGCTGCAAGATTTGTGACCTGTTGCCACAAGAAAAGGGCAACCAGTGAAGAACAAACCCATATTTATGTTTATTTATTTTCCCATTTGTACTTTAACTATTTGCACATATTTACAACACTGTATATATACATAATATGACATTTGAAATGTCTTTGTTCTTTTGGAACTTCTGAGTGTAATGTTTACTGTTAATATGTATTGTTTATTTCACTTACGTTTCCCATGTCAATAAAGCCCTTAAATTGAAATTGAGAGAGAGAGACAGAGAGAGAGAGAGAGACAGAGAGAGAGATCGAGAGAGAGAGCGAGAGAGAGACTTACATACAAGTCAAGAGAAAGAGAGAGAGACAGAGAGAGAGAGAGAGAGAGAGAGAGAGAGAGAGAGAGAGAGAGAGAGAGAGAGAGAGAGAGAGACAGAGTCATTTGATAATTTATGCTGCTGCTCTTGCTTTTCATGAGAGTGGAGCGTGGCGCGTTTACCTTGTTGTTGGCCAATCATGAGTCATCAAAGCGGCAATAGGCTATAGTCATAGAGCCTCTGTGTGTGGCAAAAGCTGGGAGATATCTAATCAATGGAAAATGGAATTAAAATGACGGAATTAAAAGTTCAAGGAGAAGGACAGGCTACAACGACCAAGAGCATTAATATTGTGAATGGAGTTGTTGCTATTTGTTACTGTAGGATGAGAAAACACTGCAGCCTCAATTAGCTTAGCTAGCTAACATTGGTTGGTTGCTGCCTCTCGTCTCTCCCTCCCTCCTCCCTTCATCACTCCCTCACAGTACGGCCCCTCCCCCGCCTGCTAGAGCCGCACCTCTCTCTCCCTCCTCTCACGCTTTATCATCTCCAGTTAATAAAGTACTGTAGCTTAAAAATTACTTTTATGCTGCTTCTCTCACTTGGATCAGACCGGGTCTGGATCCGACCAGGCCTATATGGAACGGGTCTAGTTGTCCTCAGGTCTGTTAGTAACAGGTCTCTATATTTAAAACAATTATTTATGCATATCGGGTTCCGGTGGGAAAGCCCAGGTCCATTTCAGAAGGGGTCCAACTTTCTGGACCCGTGAAGACCTCTAGCCTTGTCACGATCGTTGACGAACGGGACGGACCAAGGCGCAGCGTGATATGCATACATGTTTATTAACGAATAAACACAACGACAAAACAATAAACAAACGAAACGTGAAGTCCAAGGCAGCACAACACAACATACCTTTACACGGAACAAGATCCCACAACCCACTACTGCCAATAGGCTGCCTAAGTATGGTCCCCAATCAGAGACAACGAGCTACAGCTGCCTCTGATTGGGAACCACCCCGGCCAACATAGATCAACACATACTAGATCTAACATAGAAAATCAACATAGCAAAACACAACACAGAAAATACACACCCTGACTCAACAAATACGAGTCCCTTGAGTCAGGGCGTGCTCTGGCTCCAGAGTGGAGCCGCTGACCGGAGCTGGATCAGGCACCGGTGGAGCGGACTGCTATGGCTCCGGAGTGGAGCTGCTGACCGGAGCTGGACTGGACCCCGGTGGAGCGGATTGCTCTGGCTCCGGAGTGGAGCAGCTGACCGGAGCTGAACTGGGCACCGGTGGAGCGGATTGCTCTGGCTCCGGAGTGGAGCAGCTAACCGGAGCTGGATCAGGCACCGGTGGAGCGGACTGCTCTGGCTCCGGAGTGGAGCAGCTGACCGGTGCCGGACCAGGCACCGGTGGAACAGGCACGGGCCGTGCCGGAATGGACACATGCACCACTGGCTTGGTGCGGGGAACAGGAACGGGCCGGACCGGGCTGACGACGCGCACCACTGGCTTGGTGCGAGGGACAGGAACAGGCCGGACCGGGCTGGCGACGCGCACCACTGGCTTGGTGCGAGGGACAGGAACAGGCCGGACCGGGCTGGCGACGTGCACCACTGGTTTGGTGCGAGGGGCAGGAACAGGCCGGGCCGGGCTGGCGACGTGCACCACTGGTTTGGTGCGAGGGGTAGGAACAGGCCGGGCCGGGCTGGCGACGCGCACCACTGGTTTGGTGCGAGGGGCAGGAACAGGCCGGGCCGGGCTGGCGACGCGCACCACTGGCTTGGTGCGAGGGACAGGAACAGGCCGGACCGGGCTGGCGACGCGCACCACTGGCTTGATGTGAGGAGCAGGAACGGGCCGGACCGTACTGGGAACACACACCACTGGCTTTGTGCGGGGAGCAGGAACGGATCGGGCCGTACTGGGACCACACACCACTGGCCTTGTGCGGGGAGCAGGAATGGGTCGGGCCGTACTGGGAACACGCACCACTGGCTTAGTGCGGGGAGCATGAACGGGCCGGACCGGACTGGCGACACGCACCACTTGCTTGGTGCGAGGAGCGGGACTGGGTTCCTTTATAAACCTCCGCTCCTTCTGCTGCCTAACCAGCTCCTCTCGCCGTGCCTCTACACTCTCCTTCTCCCTTATAGCCTCCTGTAGCGCCTCCCTCTGACCTAATAACTCCTGCTCCCTCTGAACCAATAGCCCCCGTAACCTGGTGGCCTCCTCTCCTAACCTGCAGATCCGCCCTGTCACTGCCTCCTGCTGCCTCGTCGTCCACACCGTGTGCCCCCCCCAAACATTTTCTTGGGGTTGCCTCTCGGGTGTCCGTCGTCGGCACGGTTGGCGCCGTTTCTCCTCTCCTGCCTGGGCATTTACCTTCGCCCATGGCCCTTTCCCCGCAAATATCTCCTCCCATGACCACCATTTGCCCACCTGTGACATCGCTATACGCTCTTCCTGGGCACGCTGCTTGGTCCTCGTTTGGTGGGATCTTCTGTCACGATCGTTGACGAACGGGACGGACCAAGGCGCAGCGTGATATGCATACATGTTTATTAACGAATAAACACAATGACAAAACAATAAACAAACGAAACGTGAAGTCCAAGGCAGCACAACCCAACATACCTTTACACGGAACAAGATCCCACAACCCACTACTGCCAATAGGCTGCCTAAGTATGGTCCCCAATCAGAGACAACGAGCTACAGCTGCCTCTGATTGGGAACCACCCCGGCCAACATAGATCAACACATACTAGATCTAACATAGAAAATCAATATAGCAAAACACAACACAGAAAATACACACCCTGACTCAACAAATACGAGTCCCTTGAGTCAGGGCGTGACAAGCCTGTACAGAATAAAAATATTCCAAAACATGCATCCTGTTTGCAATAAGGCACTAAAGTAAAACTGCCAAAAATGTGGCAAAGAAATTAACTTTATGTCCTGAATACAAAGTGTTATGTTTGGGGCAAATCCAACACAACACATCACTGAGTACCACTCTTCATATTTTCAAGCATGGTGGTGGGTGCATCATGTTTTGGGTACGGTTGTCATCGGCAAGGACTAGGGAGTTTTTTTGGGATTAAAAGAAACGGAATTGAGCAAAGCTCATGCAAAGTCCTAGAGGAAAACCTGATTCAGTCTGCTTTCCAACAGACACTGGGAGACAAATTCACCTTTCAGCAGGACAATAACCTCAAACACAAGGCCAAATTTCCTGAGTGGCCTAATTACAGTTTTGACCTAAATCGGCTTTAAAATCTAAGGCAAGTCTTCAAAATGGCTGTCTAGCAATGATCAACAACCAACTTCATAGAGCTTGAATAATTTTTTTCATAATAATGTGCAAATAATATACAATCCAGTTGTGCAAAGCTCTTAGAGACTTAGCCAGAAAGACTCACATCTGTTTATCACTGCCAAATGTGATTCTAACATGTATTGACTCAAGGGTGTGAATACTTATGTAAATTTGATATTTCTGTATTTCATTTTGCTAAAATTTCAAAAAACATGTTTTCACTTTGGCATTATGGGGTATTGTGTGTAGATGGGTGTGATTTTTTTTTTTTTGTAACTCAACAAAATGTGGAATAAGTCAAGGGTCTCTGTGCTCCTCAACAACATTATCAGCTACTAAATTACACACACCTTTCATCTAACCTCTCTCATCCGGCTGGTATGCCTCTGTGATCAGCTGTATGGGAGGCAATACAAATCATACTGTACCACAGATGAAATTACAAATCATACTATACCGCAGATGAAATTACAAATAATACTGTACCACAGATTAATTTACAAATCATAGTGTACCACAGATGAAGAATACAAATCTTACTCAACCTCAGGAGGCTGAAGAAATTTGGCTTGGCCCCTAAGTCCCTCAGAAACTTTTACAGATGCACCATTGAGAGCATCCTGTCGGCTGTATCACCGCCTGGTACGGCAACTGCACTGTCCGCAACCGCAGGGCTCTCCAGAGGGTGGTGAGGTCTGCCCAACACATCACCGGGAGACACACTGCCTGCCCTCCAGGACATCTACAGCACCCGTTGTCACAGGAAGGCCAAGAAGATCATCAAGGACCTCAGCCACCCGAGCCACTGCCTGTTCACCCCGCTATCATCCAGAAGGCGAGGTCAGTACAGGTGCATCAAAGCTGGGACCGAGAGACTGTAAAACAGGCCATCAGACTGTTAAATAGTCATCACTAGCTGGCCTCCGACCAGTACCCTGCCCTGACCTTTAGTCACTGTTACTAGCTAGCTACCACCCGGTACTCAACCCTGCACCTTAGAGGCTGCTGCCCAATGTACATAGTCATTGAACACTGGTCACTTTAATAATGTTTACATTTACATTTTAGTCATTTAGCATACATTTTTCATACTGGCCCCCCGTGGGAGTCGAACCCACAACCTAATAATGTTTACATACTCTTTTACCTACTTCATATGTATATCCTGTACACTAGTCAGTAATTTTTTATCATAGGTACACTTCAACTGTGAGAGACGGAATCTAAAACAGAAATCCAGAAAATCACATTGTATGATTTTTAAGTAATTCATTTGCATTTTATTGCATGACATAAGTATTTGATCACCTACCAACCAGTAAGAATTCCGGCTCTCACAGACCTGTTAGTTTTTCTTTAAGAAGCCCTCCTGTTCTCCACTCATTACCTGTATTAACTGCACCTGTTTGAACTCGTTAGCTGTATAAAAGACACCTGTCCACACACTCAATCAAACAGACTCCAACCTCTCCACAATGGCCATTACCAGAGAGCTGTGTAAGGACATCAGGGATAAAATTGTAGACCTGCACAAGGCTGGGATGGGCTACAGGACAATAGGCAAGCAGCTTGGTGAGAAGGCAACAACTGTTGGCACAATTATTTAAAAATGGAGGGGCTCCATGCAAGATCTCACCTCGTGGGGCATCAATGATCATGAGGAAGGTGAGGGATCAGCCCAGAACTACACGGCAGGACCTGGTCAATGACCTGAAGAGAGCTGGGACCACAGTCTCAAAGAAAACCATTAGTAACACACTACGCCGTCATGGATTAAAATCCTGCAGTGCACGCAAGGTCCTCCTGCTCAAGCCAGCGCATGTCCAGGCCCGTCTGAAGTTTGCCAATGACCATCTGGATGATCCAGAGGAGGAATGGGAGAAGGTCATGTGGTCTGATGAGACAAAAATAGAGCTTTTTGGTCTAAACTCCACTCACCGTGTTTGGAGGAAGAAGAACGTTGAGTAAAACCCCAAGAACACCATCCCAACCGTGAAGCATGGAGGTGGAAACATCATTCTTTGGGGATGCTTTTCTGCAAAGTGGACAGGACGACTGCACCGTATTGAGGGGAGGATGGATGGGGCCATGTATCGCGAGATCTTGGCCAACAACCTCCTTCCCTCAGTAAGAGCATTGAAGATGGGTCGTGGCTGGGTCTTCCAGCATGACAACGACCCGAAACACACAGCCAGGGCAACTAAGGAGTGGCTCCGTAAGAAGCATCTCAAGGTCCTGGAGTGGCCTAGCCAGTCTCCAGACCTGAACCCAATAGAAAATCTTTGGAGGGAGCAGAAAGTCCGTATTGCCCAGCGACAGCCCCGAAACCTGAAGGATCTGGAGAAGGTCTGTATGGAGGTTTGGGCCAAAATCCCTGCTGCAGTGTGTGCAAACCTGGTCAAGACCTACAGGAAACGTATGATCTCTGTAATTGCAAACAAAGGTTTCTGTACCAAATATTCAGTTCTGCTTTTCTGATGTATCAAATACTTATGTCATGCAATAAAATGCAAATTAATTACTTAAAAATCATACAATGTGATTTTCTGGATTTTTGTTTTAGATTCCGCCTCTCACAGTTGAAGTGTACCTATAATAAAAACTACAGACCTCTACATGCTTTGTAAGTAGGAAAACCTGCAAAATCGGCAGTGTATCAAATACTTGTTCTCCCCACTGTATATATATATATAGTACCAGTCAAAAGTTTGACCTACTCATTTTTCTTTAGTTTTACTATTTTCTACATTGTAGAATAATAATGAAGACATCAAAACTATGAAATAACACATATGGAATCATGTAGTAACCCAAAAAGTGTTAAACAAATCAAATTATATTTTATATTTGAGATTCTTCAAAGTAGCCACCCTTTGCCTTGATGACAGATTTGCAACTCTTGGCATTCTCTCATTATATCATTTTAACCGCACCATATGTATATATACTGTATTCTAGTCAAGGCTCATCCTATATAATTATTGCTGTACATATACTATTCTTCAGATATACTACATATTCTATCCATCTACTGTCCATATTGTCTATACATCCCATCACATATATACACTGAGTATACCAAACATTAGGAACACCTTCCTAATATTGAGTTGCACCCCCTTTTGCCATCAGAACAGCCTCAATTGTCGGGGCATGGACTCTGTCTACAAGGTGTCGAAAGCGTTCCAAACCGGTGCGCCTGGCAACTACGACCATACCCCGTTCAAGGGCACTTAAATGTTTTGTCTTGCCCATTCACCCTCTGAATGGCACACATACACAATCCATGTCTCAATTGTCTCAAGGTTTAAAAATCCTTCTTTAACCTGTCTCCTCCCCTTCATCTACACTGATTGATCAACACGGGACCATAGCTTTCACCTGGATTCACCTGGTCAGTCTATGTCATGGAAAGAGCAGGTTTTGTATACTCAGTATATACAGTGGGGAAAAAAAGTATTTAGTCAGCCACCAATTGTGCAAGTTCTCCCACTTAAAAATATGAGAGAGGCCTGTCATTTTCATCATAGGTACACGTCAACTATGACAGACAAATTGAGAAAAAAAATCCAGAAAATCACATTGTAGGATTTTTTATGAATTTATTTGCAAATTATAGTGGAAAATAAGTATTTGGTCACCTACAAACAAGCAAGATTTCTGGCTCTCACAGACCTGTAACTTCTTCTTTAAGAGGCTCCTCTGTCCTCCACTCGTTACCTGTATTAATGGCACCTGTTTGAATTTGTTATCAGTATAAAAGACACCTGTCCACAACCTCAAACAGTCACACTCCAAACTCCACTATGGTCAAGACCAAAGAGCTGTCAAGGGACACCAGAAACAAAATTGTAGACCTGCACCAGGCTGGGAAGACTGAATCTGCAATAGGTAAGCAGCTTGGTTTGAAGAAATCAACTGTGGGAGCAATTATTAGGAAATGGAAGACATACAAGACCACTCATAATCTCCCTCGATCTGGGGCTCCACGCAAGATCTCACCCCGTGGGGTCAAAATGATCACAAGAACGGTGAGCAAAAATCCCAGAACCACACGGGGGGACCTAGTGAATGACCTGCAGAGAGCTGGGACCAAAGTAACAAAGCCTACCATCAGTAACACACTACGCCGCCAGGGACTCAAATCCTGCATTGCCAGACGTGTCCCCCTGCTTAAGCCAGTACATGTCCAGGCCCGTCTGAAGTTTGCTAGAGTGCATTTGGATGATCCAGAAGAGGATTGGGAGAATGTCATATGGTCAGATGAAACCAAAATAGAACTTTTTGGTAAAAACTCAACTCATCGTGTTTGGAGGACAAAGAATGCTGAGTTGCATCCAAAGAACACCATACCTACTGTGAAGCATGGGGGTGGAAACTTCATGCTTTGGAGCTGTTTTTCTGCAAAGGGACCAGGACGACTGATCCGTGTAAAGGAAATAATGAATGGGGCCATGTATCGTGAGATTTTGAGTGAAAACCTCCTTCCATCAGCAAGGGCATTGAAGATGAAACGTGGCTGGGTCTTTCAGCATGACAATGATCCCAAACACACCGCCCGGGCAACGAAGGAGTGGCTTCGTAAGAAGCATTTCAAGGTCCTGGAGTGGCCTAGCCAGTCTCCAGATCTCAACCCCATAGAAAATCTTTGGAGGGAGTTGAAAGTCCGTGTTACCCAGCGACAGCCCCAAAACATCACTGCTCTAGAGGAGATCTGCATGGAGGAATGGGCCAAAATACCAGCAACAGTGTGTGAAAACCTTGTGAAGACTTACAGAAAACGTTTGACCTGTGTCATTGCCAACAAAGGGTATATAACAAAGTATTGAGAAACTTTTGTTATTGACCAAATACTTATTTTCCACCATAATTTACAAATAAATTCATAAAAAATCCTACAATGTGATTTTCTGGATTTTTTTTTCTCAATTTGTCTGTCATAGTTGACGTGTACCTATGATGAAAATGACAGGCCTCTCTCATCTTTTTAAGTGGGAGAACTTGCACAATTGGTGGCTGACTAAATACTTTTTTCCCCCACTGTACATGTATACTCCGGACTCCGACATTGCTCTTCCTAAATTGTCTATATTTCTTAATTCCATTATTTTACTTTTTAAATGAGTGTGTATTGTTAGATATTACTGCTCTTTTGGAGCTAGGAACACAAGCATTTCGCTACACCCGCAATAACATCTGCTAAATATAAATATGTGTATGGGACTAATTTGATTTGAGAAGCAATATACAAAAAGCATGTACCTGTACTACTGTACACTATAAATAAAATACAAGTACTGACGGTTGATTGACAAATGGCATTGAAAAAGTAAAACATTTTATCAATGCAAGTGCAAACATTGTATCATAAGGAGAGGATATTTATATAGTGCATATCAACAAAGTGCCAGTCCAAAGGGTTGAATGAACAAATGATTCTGATAGGTGAGTGGACATGAACACGCACACAATAGGATCTTACCTGATCTAAACTTGCTCCGTATCAGTATGGATCGTTCAGAGCCCAGTAAAGTCATGATGCTCACAGTATGGATCCAGTGTTCAGGAGGGAAAAGCAGAATAAACGCGCCCCTTCCTGGGACCGGAGACCGAGACCAGAGCTGTCCAAACGCACGTCATTAATAACACTTAACAGCTACTACAAGAAAATACGAAAAAAAAGTGGCATATCTCTCCTCTCCTCTCCTCTCCTCTCCTCTCCTCTCCTCTCCTCTCCTCTCCTCTCCTCTCTCTCTAGGGTAGCTGTGGGAGTCAGACAGTGAGGCAGATAGCCAGGCTTTGATCCCATGTAGCTCTGAGCTCTGAATCTCCACGCCAGAGGGAGTGGAGTGATATACCTCTGCTGGGAGGAGCTAACCACTGAGGGTTCCTATAGCCCCTCCCAAGGTTCCACTAGCCCCTCCTTTAGTGGGTAATTATGCCCTCGGCAGGGAGGTGCTAGGAGCTAAAGGTTCCGGTAGCTCCTCCTCCTAGGGAGAAGTGGGCCGCTGGCTGGATTCTCCCTCTGACATTCTGGATATGTTACTGCTCTGAGTATGGCCATGTCACAATACCCATACTTGCGCCCTAAATAGTAGGCCGTTTGAGTATGCGAAAAAAGAAAATGTAATAGTGAGAGACATTTCGAAAAACAAGTATACTTGAAATGCCCGGATGTCATACTCATTTTGGCTTTCACAACAGCTGATCAATTAGATATGGGGATGTTTCAAAATCAACGAATAGCAGGAAACAACGCAATCACGCATGACACATTCTCAGTATGCCAAAATTATTTTTTTCTTATGGTATGAGAATTTTTGAAAATCGAGTATGGTTTAAATACCAGGATGTTGTACCATAGTGCTACCATAGTGCCCTTTGTTTTGTTACGGGTGACAGTTTTGATACTCATCACTGCATCCTGTATCAAAAGGTTGGCTGGACTTCACTAAAGATCCATAGATCTCTACATTACTCCCTTTTTGTTTACAAGGCCCTACTTCATAAACTTCCATCTTATCTTAACTTTACTGTTGAAGTATAGACAGCTGAGTTGCCTAACCCGTTCACAGGATTGGTTAACTCTTGAGGTTCCTAGGGTCTCCAGCGAGCTAGGTAAATGTGCTTTTAGTTTGATGTTCTGGTGCTACTAGAGCAGTTCAAAGCATTGATTGGGGACTTATTTGTGGAGGAATCTAACTGTTTTTCTGGGTGATTTGTGATGTTTTATTTGTGCTTCCCATGACTGTGTTTTTGTATTTTAATGTGTACTGTATATGTTTGGGTATAATGTGTATATTTATGTTGTATATACAGGGCACATTTGTAAAAGAGACCTAGGTCTCAATATGTTCTCCCTGTTAAAATAAAGGTTAAATAA
>NW_028164568.1:22500-26946 GCF_964263955.1 Coregonus lavaretus
TTACCTCCACCGTCCCTGGGTCCTGCTAACACCACCGTCCCTGGGTCCTGTTACCACCACCGTCCCTGGGTCCTGTTACCACCACCGTCCCTGGGTCTTACAGTGTCACCAAGTAAATAACACGCAGTGTTTGTTAGTAGGGCTCCTCATTCCAGGTTGTATCCTAGCTATCCCCACTTCATACACACAGCACTGCTTGGGTTTAATGGCTAAGAATTCATACACACGAGTGAGACACACACACACACACAATAATAATTTGAAACAAGAAATGACATCAAATCTGAAATGAAAATCATAGCTGCTGGCCAAGGCTATGGCGTGTGTTGGACTGGACTCCGATAGACTTACAATAGTAAAGTCAAATATTTACGGACACGGACACACACACACACACACACACACACACACACACACACACACACACACACACACACACACACACACACCACCCTTTCCCCACCCCCCACGGTGCCTAAATGGAGGGTTGGTGGTTGGGTCTGACAGTGTACAGTTTACACACAGCATGGGAGGGAGATTCCTGTGGAGGTCACCCAGTCCTGGACTCCCCTTTAATTGGGCCCTGTGTCAATGACGTGACTAGTCTCATCTGAACTGTCTGGAGACTGTATACTCTGTGTGTGTGTGTGTGTGTGTGTGTGTGTGTGTGTGTGTGTGTGTGTGTGTGTGTGTGTGTGTGTGTGTGTGTGTGTGTGGTGTATATGGTGTGTGTGGTGTGTGTGTGGTGTGTGTCTCCTCACAAAGAGATGTATTATTGGGTTTAAGATTTATGTTTGTGTTCAGTAGTACAGCATGACCTGGCCCCCATACGCTCTGCAGTATAATTAAGCAATAAGGCCAGAGGGGGTGTAGTATATGGCCAATCTACCACGGCTAAGGGCTTTTCTTATGCACGACACATCGCAGAGTGCCTGGATACAGCCATTAGCCGTGGTATATTGGCCATATATCACAACCCCCCTGAGGTGCCTAATTGCAATTATAAACTGGTTACAAATGTATTTAGATCAGTAAGAATACATGTTTTGTCATACCCGTGGTATGCATTCAGGGATCGAACCACCCAGTTTATAATGGTCATTTTAGACATGCTAAACTGTCATAATATAAATAATGAAGTACTCAGTGCCAATAACATACAGTATTGTAACTGCAGTTTCGTTAAACCAGGTTGAACTCATCAGCAAGGTTAACAAAGAACTAGACTAGTGTGTATTGGCCAACTACACAGACCGATTGAGCAAAAAATTAATATTGTGAACATTTTATGTACACTTGCTTTTTGTAGTGTTATAGATACAGTGAGGGAAAAAAGTATTTGATCCCCTGCTGATTTTGTACGTTTGCCCACTGACAAAGACATGATCAGTCTATAATTTTAATGGTAGGTTTATTTGAACAGTGAGAGACAGAATAACAACAAAAAAATCCAGAAAAACGCATGTCAAAAATGTTATAAATTGATTTGCATTTTAATGAGGGAAATAAGTATTTGACCCCTCTGCAAAACATGACTTAGTACTTGGTGGCAAAACCCTTGTTGGCAATCACAGAGGTCAGACGTTTCTTGTAGTTGGCCACCAGGTTTGCACACATCTCAGGAGGGATTTTGTCCCAGATCTTCTCCAAGTCATTAAGGTTTCGAGCCTGACGTTTGGCAACTCGAACCTTCAGCTCCCTCCACAGATTTTCTATGGGATTAAGGTCTGGAGACTGGCTAGGCCACTCCAGGACCTTAATGTGCTTCCTCTTGAGCCACTCCTTTGTTGCCTTGGCCGTGTGTTTTGGGTCATTGTCATGCTGGAATACCCATCCACGACCCATTTTCAATGCCCTGGCTGAGGGAAGGAGGTTCTCACCCAAGATTTGACGGTACATGGCGCCGTCCATCGTCCCTTTGATGTGGTGAAGTTGTCCTGTCCCCTTAGCAGAAAAACACCCCCAAAGCATAATGTTTCCACCTCCATGTTTGACGGTGGGGATGGTGTTCTTGGGGTCATAGGCAGCATTCCTCCTCCTCCAAACACGGCGAGTTGAGTTGATGCCAAAGAGTTTGATTTTGGTCTCATCTGACCACAACACTTTCACCCAGTTCTCCTCTGAATCATTCAGATGTTCATTGGCAAACTTCAGACGGGCCTGTATATGTGCTTTCTTGAGCAGGGGGACCTTGCGGGCGCTGCAGGATTTCAGTCCTTCACGGCGTAGTGTGTTACCAATTGTTTTCTTGGTGACTATGGTCCCAGCTGCCTTGAGATCATTGACAAGATCCTCCTGTGTAGTTATGGGCTGATTCCTCACCGTTCTCATGATCATTGCAACTCCACGAGGTGAGATCTTGCTTGGAGCTCCAGGCCGAGGGAGATTGACAGTTATTTTGTGTTTCTTCCATTTGCGAATAATCGCACCAACTGTTGTCACCTTCTCACCAAGCTGCTTGGCGATGGTCTTGTAGCCCATTCCAGCCATGTGTAGGTCTACAATCTTGTCCCTGACATCCTTGGAGAGCTCTTTGGTCTTGGCCATGGTGGAGAGTTTGGAATCTGATTGATTGATTGCTTCTGTGGACAGGTGTCTTTTATACAGGTAACAAACTGAGATTAGGAGCACTCCCTTTAAGAGTGTGCTCCTAATCTCAGCTCGTTACCTGTATAAAAGACACCTGGGAGCCAGAAATCTTTCTGATTGAGAGGGGGTCAAATACTTATTTCCCTCATTAAAATGCAAATTTTTATAACATTTTTGACATGCGTTTTTCTGGATTTTGTTGTTGTTATTCTTTCTCTCACTGTTCAAATAAACCTACCATTAAAATTATAGACTGATCATTTCTTTGTCAGTGGGCAAACATACAAAATCAGCAGGGGATCAAATACTTTTTTCCCTCACTGTACAAGGGGACATTTATTATTTAAATGTTATAAAAAAATCTAATCATGTGAAGTGAAAATGATGTATAAATCTAGGATGAACTTTTAAACCTATTGCTTACTCTTTCAACCAATGGCTGGTCAGACAAACTAACTCACATTTGCATGGATTAACTGTACGGAAATTGTTATTTCATTTCAAAACAATGGCTCTAACCTAGCTTGTGTTCATCGAACTACACTGCACAATGCATTACTGGTTTCCAGCTTTGTTTCCGCAAAATAACCACTGATAGGAAGTGTTGCATGCTTGGCATGTTTGACATGTCACGGAACATGTGCCATGCATGGAATCCAGGGGTCTGAGGTGTGTGTGTGTGTGTGTGAGTGTGTGTGTGTGTGTGTGTGTGTGTGTGTGTGTGTGTGTCTGCATGCAGTGGTGGAAAAAGTAGCTAATTTTCATACTTGAGTAAAAGTAAAGATACCTTAATTGAAAATGACTCAAGTAAAAGTCACCCAGCAAAATCCTACTGGAGTAAAAGTCTAAAATTATTTGGTATTAAATATACTTAAGTATCAAAAGTAAAAGTATAAATCATTTCACATTCTTTATATTAAGCGAACCAGATGTTTTAATTAATTGACGGATAGCCAGCGGCACACTCCAACACTCAGACATAATTTACAAATGAAGCATGTGTGTTTAGTGAGTCCGACAGATCAGAGACAGTAGGGATGACCAGAGATGTTCTCTTGATAAGTGTGAATTGGACCATTTTCCTGTCCTGCTAAGCATTCGAAAAGTAACAAGTACTTTTGGGTGTCAGGGAAAATGTATGTAGTAAAAAGTACATTATTTTCTTTAGGAATGTAGAGGAGTAAAAGTACAGATACCCCAAAAAACAACTTAAGTACTACTTTAAAGTATTTTTGCTTAAGTACTTTACACCACTGTGTGTGCACATGTGTGTGTGTGTGTGTGTGTGTGTGTGAGTGTGTGAGCCTGTGTGTGTGTATGTGTGTGTGTGTGTGTGTGTGTGTGTGTGTGTATGTGTGTGTGTGTGTGTGTGTGTGTGTGTGTGTGTGTGTGTGTGTGTGTGTGTGTGTGTGTGTGTATGTGTGTGTGTGTGTGTGTGTGTGTATGTATGTATGTATGTGTGTGTGTAGGGGAGGGCAGACATAGCAGCTGTCCCAGCCCTAACAGTGGCAGCTGGGTCGTATCTGTCTGAGAGATGTAGGTCTGGCAGGTTTACCCACACAGGACTACCAGGCTGGTTTACCCACACAGGACTACCAGGCTGGTTTACCCACACAGGACTACCAGGCTGGTTTACCCACACCCCACACAGGACTACCAGGCTGGTTTACCCACACCCCACACAGGACTACCAGGCTGGTTTACCCACACAGGACTACCAGGCTGGTTTACCCACACCCCACACAGGACTACCAGGCTGGTTTACCCACACAGGACTACCAGGCTGGTTTACCCACACCCCACACAGGACTACCAGGCTGGTTTACCCACACAGGACTACCAGGTTGGTTTACCCAC
>NW_028164567.1:0-2000 GCF_964263955.1 Coregonus lavaretus
CCCCAGCCCTATACCCCACCCCCAGCACTATACCCCACCCCCAGCCCTATACCCCACCCCCAGCCCTATACCCCACCCCCAGCCCTATACCCCACCCCCAGCCCTATACCCCACCCCCAGCCCTATTCCCCTTCCCCAGCCCTATACCCCACCCCCAGCCCTATACCCCACCCCCAGCCCTATACCCCACCCCCAGCCCTATACCCCACCCCAGCCCTATTCCCCTTCCCCAGCCCTATACCCCACCCCAGCCCTATACCCCACCCCCAGCCCTATACCCCACCCACAGCCCTATACCCCACCCCCAGCCCTATATCCCACCCCAAGCCCTATACCCCAGCCCCAGCCATATACCCCACCCCCAGCCCTATATCCCACCCCCAGCCCTATACCCCACCCCAAGCCCTTTACCCCACCCCCAGCCCTATACCCCAGCCCTATACCCCACCCCAAGCCCTATACCCCACCCCCAGCCCTATACCCCACCCCCAGCCCTATACCCCACCCCCAGCCCTATTCCCCTTCCCCAGCCCTATACCCCACCCCAGCCCTTTACCCCAGCCCTATACCCTATATCCCACCCCCAGCCCTATACCCCAGCCCCAGCCCTATACCCCACCCCCAGCCCTATATCCCACCCCCAGCCCTATACCCCACCACCAGCCCTATACCCCACCCCCAGCCCTTTACCCCAGCCCTATACCCCACCCCAGCCCTATACCCCAGCCCTATACCCCAACCCAGCCCTATACCCCACCCAAGCCCTATATCCCACCCCCAACTTTATACCCCAACCCCAGCCCTATACCCCAGCCCTATACTACAGCCCTATCCCCCAGCCCTATACCCCACCCCCAGCCCTATACCCCACTCCCAGCCCTATACCCCACCCCCAGCCCTATACCCCACCCCCAGCCCTATACCCCAGCCCTATACCCTATATCCCACCCCCAGCCCTATACCCCAGCCCCAGCCCTATACCCCACCCCCAGCCCTATATCCCACCCCCAGCCCTATACCCCACCCCAAGCCCTTTACCCCACCCCCAGCCCTATACCCCAGCCCTATACCCCACCCCAAGCCCTATACCCCACCCCCAGCCCTATACCCCACCCCCAGCCCTATACCCCACCCCCAGCCCTATTCCCCTTCCCCAGCCCTATACACCACCCCAGCCCTATACCCCACCCCCAGCCCTATACCCCACCCCCAGCCCTATACCCCACCCCCAGCCCTATATCCCACCCCCAGCCCTATACCCCACCCCAAGCCCTATACCCTACCCCCAGCCCTATACCCCACCCCCAGCCCTATACCCCACCCCCAGCCCTATACCCCACCCCCAGCCCTATATCCCACCCCCAGCCCTATACCCCACCCCAAGCCCTATACCCCACGCCCAGCCCTATACCCCACCCCCAGCCCTATACCCCACCCCCAGCCCTATATCCCACCCCCAGCCCTATACCCCACCCCAAGCCCTATACCCCACCCCCAGCCCTATACCCCACCCCCAGCCCTATACCCCACCCCCAGACCGATTCCCCTTCCCCAGCCCTATACCCCACCCCAGCCCTATACCCCACCCCCAGCCCTATACCCCACCCCCAGCCCTATACCCCACCCCCAACCCTATATCCCACCCCCAGCCCTATACCCCACCCCAAGCCCTATACCCCACCCCCAGCCCTATACCCCACCCCCAGCCCTATACCCCACCCCCAGCCCTTTACCCCAGCCCTATACCCCACCCCCAGCCCTATACCCCACCCCCAGCCCTATATCCCACCCCCAGACCTATACCCCAGCCCTATACCCCACCCCAGCCCTATACCCCACCCAAGCCCTATATCCCACCCCTATACTCCAGCCCTATACCCCACCCCCAGCCCTATACCCCACCCCCAGCCCTATATCCCAGCCCTATACCCCACCCCCAGCCCTATACCCCACCCCCATCCCTATATCCCAACCGAAGCCCTTTACCCCAGCCCCAGCCC
>NW_028164566.1:0-2500 GCF_964263955.1 Coregonus lavaretus
CGGCCTTCCGGGAGCCAGGAGTCGGTCCCTGGTTCTCCTGTTGTCAACCGGATGATTTCCATATGGGGGTGTCTGACCACCAACCCAATCCGAGAAAAGTGCATCAAAATCGGCCTTCCGGGAGCCAGGAGTCGGTCCCTGGTTCTCCTGTTGTCAACCGGATGATTTCCATATGGGGGTGTCTGACCACCAACCCAATCCGAGAAAAGTGCATCAAAATCGGCCTTCCGGGAGCCAGGAGTCGGTCCCTGGTTCTCCTGTTGTCAACCGGATGATTTCCATATGGGGGTGTCTGACCACCAACCCAATCCGAGAAAAGTGCATCAAAATCGGCCTTCCGGGAGCCAGGAGTCGGTC
This sequence comes from Coregonus lavaretus, assembly GCF_964263955.1. Lineage (NCBI taxonomy): Eukaryota > Metazoa > Chordata > Actinopteri > Salmoniformes > Salmonidae > Coregonus > Coregonus lavaretus. Next base: position 358 of record NW_028164566.1, read on the forward strand.
CCTGGTTCTCCTAATGTCAACCGGATGATTTCCATATGGGGGTGTCTGACCACCAACCCAATCCGAGAAAAGTGCATCAAAATCGGCCTTCCGGGAGCCAGGAGTCGGTCCCTGGTTCTCCTAATGTCAACCGGATGATTTCCATATGGGGGTGTCTGACCACCAACCCAATCCGAGAAAAGTGCATCAAAATCGGCCTTCCGGGAGCCAGGAGTCGGTCCCTGGTTCTCCTGTTGTCAACCGGATGATTTCCATATGGGGGTGTCTGACCACCAACCCAATCCGAGAAAAGTGCATCAAAATCGGCCTTCCGGGAGCCAGGAGTCGGTCCCTGGTTCTCCTGTTGTCAACCGGATGATTTCCATATGGGGGTGTCTGACCACCAACCCAATCCGAGAAAAGTGCATCAAAATCGGCCTTCCGGGAGCCAGGAGTCGGTCCCTGGTTCTCCTGTTGTCAACCGGATGATTTCCATATGGGGGTGTCTGACCACCAACCCAATCCGAGAAAAGTGCATCAAAATCGGCCTTCCGGGAGCCAGGAGTCGGTCCCTGGTTCTCCTGTTGTCAACCGGATGATTTCCATATGGGGGTGTCTGACCACCAACCCAATCCGAGAAAAGTGCATCAAAATCGGCCTTCCGGGAGCCAGGAGTCGGTCCCTGGTTCTCATAGTGTCAACCGGATGGTTTCCATATGGGGGTGTCTGACCACCAACCCAATCCGAAAAAAGTGCATCAAAATCGGCCTTCCGGGAGCCAGGAGTCGGTCCCTGGTTCTCCTAGTGTCAACCGGATGATTTCCATATGGGGGTGTCTGACCACCAACCCAATCCGAGAAAAGTGCATCAAAATCGGCCTTCCGGGAGCCAGGAGTCGGTCCCTGGTTCTCATAGTGTCAACCGGATGATTTCCATATGGGGGTGTCTGACCACCAACCCAATCCGAGAAAAGTGCATCAAAATCGGCCTTCCGGGAGCCAGGAGTCGGTCCCTGGTTCTCATAGTGTCAACCGGATGGTTTCCATATGGGGGTGTCTGACCACCAACCCAATCCGAGAAAAGTGCATCAAAATCGGCCTTCCGGGAGCCAGGAGTCGGTCCCTGGTTCTCATAGTGTCAACCGGATGGTTTCCATATGGGGGTGTCTGACCACCAACCCAATCCGAAAAAAGTGCATCAAAATCGGCCTTCCGGGAGCCAGGAGTCGGTCCCTGGTTCTCATAGTGTCAACCGGATGGTTTCCATATGGGGGTGTCTGACCACCAACCCAATCCGAAAAAAGTGCATCAAAATCGGCCTTCCGGGAGCCAGGAGTCGGTCCCTGGTTCTCATAGTGTCAACCGGATGGTTTCCATATGGGGGTGTCTGACCACCAACCCAATCCGAAAAAAGTGCATCAAAATCGGCCTTCCGGGAGCCAGGAGTCGGTCCCTGGTTCTCCTGTTGTCAACCGGATGATTTCCATATGGGGGTGTCTGACCACCACCCCAATCCGAAAAAAGTGCATCAAAATCGGCCTCCGTGAGCCAGGAGTCGGTCCCTGGTTCTCCTGGTGTCCGCCGGCGGACAACCATGTTGGGGTGTCTGACCACCAACCCAATCCGAGAAAAGTGCATCAAAATCGGCCTTCCGTGAGGCAGGAGTCGGTCCCTGGTTCTCCTGTTGTCAACCGGATGATTTCCATATGGGGGTGTCTGACCACCACCCCAATCCGAAAAAAGTGCATCAAATCGGCCTTCCGTGAGGCAGGAGTCGGTCCCTGGTTCTCCTGGTGTCCGCCGGCGGACAACCATGTTGGGGTGTCTGACCCACAACCCAATCCGACCAAGTGCACCCAAATCGGCCTTCCGTGAGCCAGGAGTCGGTCTCTGGTTCTCCCATCGGCCGCCGGCGGTCTTCCATGTGGGGGTGTCTGACCCACAACCCAATCCGACCAAGAGCACCCATGTCGGCCTTGTGTGAGTCAGGAGCCGTTCCCCCTGGTTGGGTTACCATGCACGAAGGGACATAGTGCAATTTCGGCCGATTTTTCCGATTTTTTCAAATAATGTTTAAAAATACTTCCCGATGAGCTAGAGGTCCCAAATTTGGTCTATTATCCTCTTTTATGATGAACTTCCATTACCTAAAAGGGTTTTTCTTA
>NW_028164566.1:12500-22500 GCF_964263955.1 Coregonus lavaretus
CCGAGTGAGAGATGGTTTGAGCGGGCAGGGAGTGTGGGCTTGGTGGTCGTGGTTCTGGAGCCCAGGCCATCCAGGAGTGAGCTGCAGTCTGAGGCCGAGTGAGAGAGGGTTTGAGTGGGCAGGGAGTGTGGGCTTGGTGGTCGTGGTTCTGGAGCCCAGCCATCCAGGGAGTGAGCTGCAGTCTGAGGCCGAGTGAGAGAGGGTTTGAGTGGGCAGGGAGTGTGGGCTTGGTGGTCGTGGTTCTGGAGCCCAGGCCATCCAGGGAGTGAGCTGCAGTCTCAGGCCGAGTGAGAGAGGGTTTCACTGGGCAGGGAGTGTGGGCTTGGTGGTCGTGGTTCTGGAGCCCAGGCCATCCAGGGAGTGAGCTGCAGTCTCAGGCCGAGTGAGAGAGGGTTTCACTGGGCATGAGTGTAGAGATGGAGGCAATGAGCTCCAGAGGTCACAAAGGTCAATGTGGGCCTGCATGGCTGTCAGCAGGGCCACAGAGAGAAGGCCCAAGTGAATAGGTGTGTCTGTGTGAGTGAGTGAACCTGTCTCATAGGGGGGCAGAGCAGGCATCCCCTTTGGGGGCTGTCTGCTCTGTCCCCCTTTTTTTTTGGCCTCCTATACCTCTGGAGGTCAAGGGAGTAAGCTGTACTCTCAAGCCCATGTGAGAGAGGCTTTTAATGGGAAGAGAGAGTTTAAAAAGAGGCATGGAGCTCCAGAGGTCACAAAGGTCAATGTGGGCCTGCATGGATGTCAGCAGGGCATGAGGGAGAAGGCCCAAGTGAATAGGTGTGTCTGTGTGAGTGAGTGAACCTGTCTCATAGGGGGCAGAGCAGGCATCCCCTTTGGGGCTGTCTGCTCTGTCCCCCTTTTTTTTTGGCCTCCTATACCTCTGGAGGTCAAGGGAGTAAGCTGTACTCTCAAGCCCATGGGAGAGAGGGTTTTAATAGGGAGAGAGTGATTAAAAAGAGGCATGGTGCTCCAGGGGAGTGAGCTGTACTCTCATGCCCATGGGAGATGCCCTTTACTAGGCAGGGAGTTTAGAACAAGGTGCATGGAGCTCCAGAGGTCACAAAGGTCAATGTGGGCCTGCATGGATGTCAGCAGGGCATGAGGGAGAAGGCCCAAGTGAATAGTTTGTCTGTGTGTGTCTGTGTGAGTGAGTGAGTGAGTGTGTGTGTGAACCTTTCCACAGGAGGGCAGCACTGTGCAGGCAGCTCCAATGGAGGCTGGCTGCTCTGTGCCCATGTATTATTTGTTCTCTCTCTCTCTCTCTCCCCTTTCTTCTGGCCTGCTGGATCACTTTTGTGTGTGGAGGGCTGACTCTGTCTCACCCATCCCAGCCATGGGCACCCAGAATGCCCATGTGTGAGTCAGGAGCCCTCCCCTGGTTCTCCTAGTGAAAATGACCTGTGGCGCCCCCCTGTGGATGGATCTTGGTGGGGGTGCTTGGACCCCTTCTTGGGGTCTCCCCAAGCCAGCCATGCCGGCCATGGGCACCCAAAACCCCCATGTGTGAGTGAACAGCCTCCCCAGTGTCCCCCTAGTGAAATCAGGCTTAAAGTGACCTGTGGCGCCCCCTGTGGATGGATCTTGGTGGGGGTGCTTGGACCCCTTCTTGGGGTCTCCCCCAAGCCAGCCATGCCGGCCATGGGCACCCAAAACCCCCATGTGTGAGTGAACAGCCTCCCCAGTGTACCCATAGTGAAATCAGGCTTAAAGTGACCTGTGCGCCCCCCTGTGGATGGATCTTGGTGGGGGTGCTTGGACCCCTTCTTGGGGTCTCCTCCAAGCCAGCCATGCCGACCATGGGCACCCAAAACCCCCATGTGTGAGTGAACAGCCTCCCCAGTGTACCCATAGTGAAATCAGGCTTAAAGTGACCTGTGGCGCCCCCCTGTGGATGGATCTTGGTGGGGGTGCTTGGACCCCTTCTTGGGGTCTCCCCAAGCCAGCCATGCCGGCCATGGGCACCCAAAACCCCCATGTGTGAGTGAACAGCCTCCCAGTGTACCCATAGTGAAATCAGGCTTAAAGTGACCTGTGGCGCCCCCTGTGGATGGATCTTGGTGGGGGTGCTTGGACCCCTTCTTGGGTCTCCTCCAAGCCAGCCATGCCGACCATGGGCACCCAAAACCCCCATGTGTGAGTGAACAGCCTCCCCAGTGTACCCATAGTGAAATCAGGCTTAAAGTGACCTGTGGCGCCCCCCTGTGGATGGATCTTGGTGGGGTGCTTGGACCCCTTCTTGGGGTCTCCTCCAAGCCAGCCATGCAGACCATGGGCACCCAAAACCCCCATGTGTGAGTGAACAGCCTCCCCAGTGTACCCATAGTGAAATCAGGCTTAAAGTGACCTGTGGCGCCCCCCTGTGGATGGATCTTGGTGGGGTGCTTGGACCCCTTCTTGGGGTCTCCCCCAAGCCAGCCATGCCGGCCATGGGCACCCAAAACCCCCATGTGTGAGTGAACAGCCTCCCCAGTGTACCCATAGTGAAATCAGGCTTAAAGTGACCTGTGGCGCCCCCTGTGGATGGATCTTGGTGGGGGTGCTTGGACCCCTTCTTGGGGTCTCCTCCAAGCCAGCCATGCCGACCATGGGCACCCAAAACCCCCATGTGTGAGTGAACAGCCTCCCCAGTGTACCCATAGTGAAATCAGGCTTAAAGTGACCTGTGGCGCCCCCCTGTGGATGGATCTTGGTGGGGGTGCTTGGACCCCTTCTTGGGGTCTCCCCCAAGCCAGCCATGCCGGCCATGGGCACCCAAAACCCCCCATGTGTGAGTGAACAGCCTCCCCAGTGTACCCATAGTGAAATCAGGCTTAAAGTGACCTGTGGCGCCCCCCTGTGGATGGATCTTGGTGGGGGTGCTTGGACCCCTTCTTGGGGTCTCCTCCAAGCCAGCCATGCCGACCATGGGCACCCAAAACCCCCATGTGTGAGTGAACAGCCTCCCCAGTGTACCCATAGTGAAATCAGGCTTAAAGTGACCTGTGGCGCCCCCCTGTGGATGGATCTTGGTGGGGTGCTTGGACCCCTTCTTGGGGTCTCCTCCAAGCCAGCCATGCCGACCATGGGCACCCAAAACCCCCATGTGTGAGTGAACAGCCTCCCCAGTGTACCCATAGTGAAATCAGGCTTAAAGTGACCTGTGGCGCCCCCCTGTGGATGGATCTTGGTGGGGGTGCTTGGACCCCTTCTTGGGGTCTCCCCAAGCCAGCCATGCCGGCCATGGGCACCCAAAACCCCCATGTGTGAGTGAACAGCCTCCCCAGTGTACCCATAGTGAAATCAGGCTTAAAGTGACCTGTGGCGCCCCCCTGTGGATGGATCTTGGTGGGGGTGCTTGGACCCCTTCTTCCAAGCCAGCCATGCCGACCATGGGCACCCAAAACCCCCATGTGTGAGTGAACAGCCTCCCCAGTGTACCCATAGTGAAATCAGGCTTAAAGTGACCTGTGGCGCCCCCCTGTGGATGGATCTTGGTGGGGGTGCTTGGACCCCTTCTTGGGGTCTCCCCCAAGCCAGCCATGCCGGCCATGGGCACCCAAAACCCCCATGTGTGAGTGAACAGCCTCCCCAGTGTACCCATAGTGAAATCAGGCTTAAAGTGACCTGTGGCGCCCCCCTGTGGATGGATCTTGGTGGGGGTGCTTGGACCCCTTCTTGGGGTCTCCTCCAAGCCAGCCATGCCGACCATGGGCACCCAAAACCCCCATGTGTGAGTGAACAGCCTCCCCAGTGTACCCATAGTGAAATCAGGCTTAAAGTGACCTGTGGCGCCCCCCTGTGGATGGATCTTGGTGGGGGTGCTTGGACCCCTTCTTGGGGTCTCCTCCAAGCCAGCCATGCCGACCATGGGCACCCAAAACCCCCATGTGTGAGTGAACAGCCTCCCCAGTGTACCCATAGTGAAATCAGGCTTAAAGTGACCTGTGGCGCCCCCCTGTGGATGGATTCGGCTGTGGGTGCTTGGACCCCTTCTCGGGGTCCCCCCCAAGCCAGCCATGCCGGCCATGGGCACCCAAAACCCCCATGTGTGAGTGAACAGCCTCCCCAGTGTACCCATAGTGAAATCAGGCTTAAAGTGACCTGTGGCGCCCCCCTGTGGATGGATTCGGCTGTGGGTGCTTGGACCCCTTCTCGGGGTCCCCCCCAAGCCAGCCATGCCGGCCATGGGCACCCAAAACCCCCATGTGTGAGTGAACAGCCTCCCCTGTGTCCCCATAGTGAAATCCGGCATAAAGTGACCTGTGGCGCCCCCCTGTGGATGGATTCGGCTGTGGGTGCTTGGACCCCTTCTTGGGGTCTCCTCCAAGCCAGCCATGCCGACCATGGGCACCCAAAACCCCCATGTGTGAGTGAACAGCCTCCCCTGGGTACCCATAGTGAAATCAGGCTTAAAATGACATGTGGCGCCCCCCTGTGGATAGATCCGGCTGTGGGTGCTTGGACCCCTTCTTGGGGTCCCCCCCAAGCCATCCATGCCGACCATGGGCACCCCAAACCCCCATGTGTGAGTGAACAGCCTCCCCTGGGTACCCATAGTGAAATCAGGCTTAAAATGACATGTGGCGCCCCCCTGTGGATAGATCCGGCTGTGGGTGCTTGGACCCCTTCTTGGGGTCCCCCCCAAGCTGGCCATGCCTTCAATGGGCACCCAAAACCCCCATGTGTGAGTGAACAGCCTCCCCTGGGTACCCATAGTGAAATCCGGCCTAAAGTGACATGTGGCGCCCCCCTGTGGATGGATCCGGCTGTGGGGTCTTGGACCCCTTCTTGGGGTCCCCCCCAAGCCAGCCATGCCGACCATGGGCACCCAAAACCCCCATGTGTGAGTGAAAAGCCTCCCCTGGGTCCCCATAGTGAAATCCGGCCTACAATGACCTGTGGCGCCCCCCTGTGGATGGATCCGGCTGTGGGGTCTTGGACCCCTTCTTGGGGTCCCCCCCAAGCCAGCCATGCCGACCAAGGGCACCCAAAACCCCCATGTGTGAGTGAAAAGCCTCCCCTGGGTCCCCATAGTGAAATCAGGCTTAAAGTGACCTGTGGCGCCCCCCTGTGGATGGATCTTGGTGGGGGTGCTTGGACCCCTTCTTGGGGTCTCCTCCAAGCCAGCCATGCCGACCAAGGGCACCCAAAACCCCCATGTGTGAGTGAACAGCCTCCCCAGTGTACCCCTAGTGAAATCCGGCCTAAAGTGACCTGTGGCGCCCCCCTGTGGATGGATTCGGCTGTGGGTGCTTGGACCCCTTCTTGGGGTCTCCCCCAAGCCAGCCATGCCGACCATGGGCACCCAAAACCCCCATGTGTGAGTGAACAGCCTCCCCTGGGTCCCCATAGTGAAATCCGGCCTAAAATGACCTGTGGCGCCCCCCTGTGGATGGATCTGGATGGGGGTGCTTGGACCCCTTCTTGGGGTCTCCTCCAAGCCAGCCATGCCGACCATGGGCACCCAAAACCCCCATGTGTGAGTGAACAGCCTCCCCTGGGTCCCCATAGTGAAATCCGGCCTAAAATGACCTGTGCGCGCCCCCCTGTGGATGGATCTGGATGGGGGTGCTTGGACCCCTTCTTGGGGTCTCCTCCAAGCCAGCCATGCCGACCATGGGCACCCAAAACCCCCATGTGTGAGTGAACAGCCTCCCCTGGGTCCCCATAGTGAAATCCGGCCTAAAGTGACCTGTGGCGCCCCCCTGTGGATGGATCTGGATGGGGGTGCTTGGACCCCTTCTTGGGGTCACCCCCAAGCCGGCCATGGGCACCCAAAACCCCCATTTGTGAGTTAAGATCATCCCCTGGTTCCCCTAGTGAAATCAGGCTTAAAATGACATGTGGCGCCCCCCTGTGGATGGATCCGGGTGTGGGGTCTTGGACCCACTCTTGGGGTCACCCCCAAGCCGGCCAAGGGCACCCAAAACCCCCATGTGTGAGGTAATAGCCTCCCCTGGTTCTCCTAGTGTCCGCCGGCGGTTTACCATATGGGGGTGTCTGACCACCAACCCAATCCGAGAAAAGTGCATCAAAATCGGCCTTCCGGGAGCCAGGAGTCGGTCCCTGGTTCTCCTAATGTCAACCGGATGATTTCCATATGGGGGTGTCTGACCACCAACCCAATCCGAGAAAAGTGCATCAAAATCGGCCTTCCGGGAGCCAGGAGTCGGTCCCTGGTTCTCCTGGTGTCAACCGGATGGTTTCCATATGGGGTGTCTGACCACCAACCCAATCCGAAAAAGTGCATCAAAATCGGCCTTCCGGGAGCCAGGAGTCGGTCCCTGGTTCTCCTGTTGTCAACCGGATGATTTCCATATGGGGGTGTCTGACCACCAACCCAATCCGAGAAAAGTGCATCAAAATCGGCCTTCCGGGAGCCAGGAGTCGGTCCCTGGTTCTCCTAATGTCAACCGGATGATTTCCATATGGGGGTGTCTGACCACCAACCCAATCCGAGAAAAGTGCATCAAAATCGGCCTTCCGGGAGCCAGGAGTCGGTCCCTGGTTCTCCTAATGTCAACCGGATGATTTCCATATGGGGGTGTCTGACCACCAACCCAATCCGAGAAAAGTGCATCAAAATCGGCCTTCCGGGAGCCAGGAGTCGGTCCCTGGTTCTCCTGTTGTCAACCGGATGATTTCCATATGGGGGTGTCTGACCACCAACCCAATCCGAGAAAAGTGCATCAAAATCGGCCTTCCGGGAGCCAGGAGTCGGTCCCTGGTTCTCCTGTTGTCAACCGGATGATTTCCATATGGGGGTGTCTGACCACCAACCCAATCCGAGAAAAGTGCATCAAAATCGGCCTTCCGGGAGCCAGGAGTCGGTCCCTGGTTCTCCTGTTGTCAACCGGATGATTTCCATATGGGGGTGTCTGACCACCAACCCAATCCGAGAAAAGTGCATCAAAATCGGCCTTCCGGGAGCCAGGAGTCGGTCCCTGGTTCTCCTGTTGTCAACCGGATGATTTCCATATGGGGGTGTCTGACCACCAACCCAATCCGAGAAAAGTGCATCAAAATCGGCCTTCCGGGAGCCAGGAGTCGGTCCCTGGTTCTCATAGTGTCAACCGGATGATTTCCATATGGGGGTGTCTGACCACCAACCCAATCCGAGAAAAGTGCATCAAAATCGGCCTTCCGGGAGCCAGGAGTCGGTCCCTGGTTCTCATAGTGTCAACCGGATGATTTCCATATGGGGGTGTCTGACCACCAACCCAATCCGAGAAAAGTGCATCAAAATCGGCCTTCCGGGAGCCAGGAGTCGGTCCCTGGTTCTCATAGTGTCAACCGGATGATTTCCATATGGGGGTGTCTGACCACCAACCCAATCCGAGAAAAGTGCATCAAAATCGGCCTTCCGGGAGCCAGGAGTCGGTCCCTGGTTCTCATAGTGTCAACCGGATGATTTCCATATGGGGGTGTCTGACCACCAACCCAATCCGAGAAAAGTGCATCAAATCGGCCTTCCGGGAGCCAGGAGTCGGTCCCTGGTTCTCCTGTTGTCAACCGGATGATTTCCATATGGGGGTGTCTGACCACCAACCCAATCCGAGAAAAGTGCATCAAAATCGGCCTTCCGGGAGCCAGGAGTCGGTCCCTGGTTCTCCTGTTGTCAACCGGATGATTTCCATATGGGGGTGTCTGACCACCAACCCAATCCGAGAAAAGTGCATCAAAATCGGCCTTCCGGGAGCCAGGAGTCGGTCCCTGGTTCTCCTGTTGTCAACCGGATGATTTCCATATGGGGGTGTCTGACCACCAACCCAATCCGAGAAAAGTGCATCAAAATCGGCCTTCCGGGAGCCAGGAGTCGGTCCCTGGTTCTCATAGTGTCAACCGGATGGTTTCCATATGGGGGTGTCTGACCACCAACCCAATCCGAAAAAAGTGCATCAAAATCGGCCTTCCGGGAGCCAGGAGTCGGTCCCTGGTTCTCATAGTGTCAACCGGATGATTTCCATATGGGGGTGTCTGACCACCAACCCAATCCGAGAAAAGTGCATCAAAATCGGCCTTCCGGGAGCCAGGAGTCGGTCCCTGGTTCTCATAGTGTCAACCGGATGATTTCCATATGGGGGTGTCTGACCACCAACCCAATCCGAGAAAAGTGCATCAAAATCGGCCTTCCGGGAGCCAGGAGTCGGTCCCTGGTTCTCATAGTGTCAACCGGATGATTTCCATATGGGGGTGTCTGACCACCAACCCAATCCGAGAAAAGTGCATCAAAATCGGCCTTCCGGGAGCCAGGAGTCGGTCCCTGGTTCTCCTGTTGTCAACCGGATGATTTCCATATGGGGGTGTCTGACCACCAACCCAATCCGAGAAAAGTGCATCAAAATCGGCCTTCCGGGAGCCAGGAGTCGGTCCCTGGTTCTCCTGTTGTCAACCGGATGATTTCCATATGGGGGTGTCTGACCACCAACCCAATCCGAGAAAAGTGCATCAAAATCGGCCTTCCGGGAGCCAGGAGTCGGTCCCTGGTTCTCCTGTTGTCAACCGGATGATTTCCATATGGGGGTGTCTGACCACCAACCCAATCCGAGAAAAGTGCATCAAAATCGGCCTTCCGGGAGCCAGGAGTCGGTCCCTGGTTCTCATAGTGTCAACCGGATGGTTTCCATATGGGGGTGTCTGACCACCAACCCAATCCGAAAAAAGTGCATCAAAATCGGCCTTCCGGGAGCCAGGAGTCGGTCCCTGGTTCTCATAGTGTCAACCGGATGATTTCCATATGGGGGTGTCTGACCACCAACCCAATCCGAGAAAAGTGCATCAAAATCGGCCTTCCGGGAGCCAGGAGTCGGTCCCTGGTTCTCATAGTGTCAACCGGATGATTTCCATATGGGGGTGTCTGACCACCAACCCAATCCGAGAAAAGTGCATCAAAATCGGCCTTCCGGGAGCCAGGAGTCGGTCCCTGGTTCTCATAGTGTCAACCGGATGGTTCCATATGGGGGTGTCTGACCACCAACCCAATCCGAGAAAAGTGCATCAAAATCGGCCTTCCGGGAGCCAGGAGTCGGTCCCTGGTTCTCATAGTGTCAACCGGATGGTTTCCATATGGGGGTGTCTGACCACCAACCCAATCCGAAAAAAGTGCATCAAAATCGGCCTTCCGGGAGCCAGGAGTCGGTCCCTGGTTCTCATAGTGTCAACCGGATGGTTTCCATATGGGGGTGTCTGACCACCAACCCAATCCGAAAAAAGTGCATCAAAATCGGCCTTCCGGGAGCCAGGAGTCGGTCCCTGGTTCTCATAGTGTCAACCGGATGGTTTCCATATGGGGGTGTCTGACCACCAACCCAATCCGAAAAAAGTGCATCAAAATCGGCCTTCCGGGAGCCAGGAGTCGGTCCCTGGTTCTCCTGTTGTCAACCGGATGATTTCCATATGGGGGTGTCTGACCACCACCCCAATCCGAAAAAAGTGCATCAAAATCGGCCTCCGTGAGCCAGGAGTCGGTCCCTGGTTCTCCTGGTGTCCGCCGGCGGACAACCATGTTGGGGTGTCTGACCACCAACCCAATCCGAGAAAAGTGCATCAAAATCGGCCTTCCGTGAGGCAGGAGTCGGTCCCTGGTTCTCCTGTTGTCAACCGGATGATTTCCATATGGGGGTGTCTGACCACCACCCCAATCCGAAAAAGTGCATCAAATCGGCCTTCCGTGAGGCAGGAGTCGGTCCCTGGTTCTCCTGGTGTCCGCCGGCGGACAACCATGTTGGGGTGTCTGACCCACAACCCAATCCGACCAAGTGCACCCAAATCGGCCTTCCGTGAGCCAGGAGTCGGTCTCTGGTTCTCCCATCGGCCGCCGGCGGTCTTCCATGTGGGGGTGTCTGACCCACAACCCAATCCGACCAAGAGCACCCATGTCGGCCTTGTGTGAGTCAGGAGCCGTTCCCCCTGGTTCTCATTTGGGTTACCATGCACGAAGGGACATAGTGCAATTTCGGCCGATTTTTCCGATTTTTTCAAATAATGTTTAAAAATACTTCCCGATGAGCTAGAGGTCCCAAAT
>NW_028164565.1:0-3000 GCF_964263955.1 Coregonus lavaretus
TGGCCACTCTTCCATAAAGCCCAGCTCTGTGGAGTGTACGGCTTAAAGTGGTCCTTTGGACAGGTACTGCAATCTCCGCTGTGGAGCTTTGCAGCTCCTTCAGGGTTATCTTTGGTCTCTTTGTTGCCTCTCTGATTAATGCCCTCCTTGCCTGGTCCGTGAGTTTTGGTGGGCGGCCCTCTCTTAGCATGTTTGTTGTGGTGCCATATTCTTTCCATTTTTTTATATTGGATTTAATGGTGCTCTGTGGGATGTTAAAAGTTTCCGATATTTTTTTAAATAACCCAACCCTGATCTGTACTTCTCCACAACTTTGTCCCTGACCTGTTTGGAGAGCTCCTTGATCTTCATGGTGCCGCTTGCTTGGTGGTGCCCCTTGCTTAGTGGTATTGCAGACTCTGGGTACCTTTCAGAACAGGTGTATATATACTGAGATCATGTGACAGATCATGTGACACTTAGATTGCACACAGGTGGACTTTATTTAACTAATTATGTGACTTCTGAAGGTAATTGGTTGCACCAGATCTTATTTAGGGGCTTCATAGCAAAGGGGGTGAATACATATGCACGCACTACTTTTCCGTTATTTATTTTGCAGAATTATTTGAAACAAGTCATTTTTTTCATTTCACTTCACCAATTTGGACTATTTTGTGTATGTCCATTACATGAAATCCAAATAAAAATCAATTTAAATTACAGGTTGTAATGCAATAAAATAGGAAAAACGCCAAGGGGGATGAATGCTTTTGCAAGGCACTGTACAGTTTCAATGTTACAGTTATATTCTGGTCATGTTGTCCTCCTATCAGATCAAAGTAATGGGAGTACTTCCACGCTGAGAAACTCAATGTTTTAGACCTTCTGCCATGTTTAATCTCCCTCACTAAAGCAGTCAGTAGTAGTAGTGCATGTGTCCGTAAACAGGAACTTGGTGAGAGGACGTCAGACTCAGGACTAAAACTATTTGAATCTGGGGCGGGGGATTTTTAAAACTGCAATATGTAACTTTTTGGGGCGACCCAACAAAATTAACATAGAAATGTGAGTTATAGATCTGTTTTTCACATTGAAACTACGTCTAAGAAGTGGCAGATATGTTCTATGTGCACAATTTCTATGCTCCCCATTATAAAATTTAGTTTTTGTGTCTTTTACTTTTGGTTTTGTACACCAGCTTCAAACAGCTGAAAATACAATATTTTTGGTTATTGAAAATATATGTCACAGCGGTTTAGATGGTACAATGATTCTCTACACTCTGAGTGCTTGTTTTGTCACATAAACTGAAATTAGGCGAACTATTAGAATTTTAGCAACCAGGAAATAGCGGAGCGATTCCTGCATATTGCACCTTTAAATAATGCACCAACAGAGAGGGAATACAAATCGTCACGGATATTTATTTGGATCAATAACTGTAATAGGAAGGTAACGATAACAAAAGTAATATAGTAACGACGATCTATCTTTGATCAGTAACTGTAATTATATTACTCAAATTTGAACAGTACTCCGACATCTGGTCATCGCGGTGGAGGCACAGGGCTACTAATTTCTCCTAAGTGGAGATTTTCTCCTTTCTCCCTCACTCACCTGTCCATCTCCTCATTTGAATTCCGTGCTGTCACTGTCACTTGTCTACTGAAACTTAACATTGTTGTCATCTATCGCCCACCAGGTGCCCTTAGAGAGTTCCTCAATGAGCTTGACACCTTGATATGCTCATTTCCTGACGATGGCTCACCGCTCATCATTCTGGGCGACTTCAACCTCCAGACGATTGCCTTCAATTCATTTATTTCCACCTCTTTCTTTCCCCTCCCACTCACAAGGCAGGCAATACGCTTGACCTTGTCTTTACTAGAGGCTGTTCTCCTACTAATCTCACTGCAACCCCCCCCCTCCAGGTCTCTGATCACTACTTGGAGCCTAGGCTACTTCAGGGGGATTGGAGCCCTCTGCTCTGGGGGATTGGAGCCTAGGCTACTTCAGGGGGATTCAAGCCCTCTGCTCTGGGGGACTGGATCCTAGGCTACTTCAGGGGAATTGGAGCCCTCTGCTCTGGGGATCTGTTGGGGCGATATGCAAATTTGAGTGGGTCTAGGGTTTCTGGGATAATGTTGTTGATGTGAGCAATGACCAGCCTTTCAAAGCACTTCATGGCTACAAACGTGAGTGCCATGGGTCGGTAGTCATTTAGGCAGGTTACCTTAGTGTTCTTGGGCACAGGGACTATGGTGGTCTGCTTGAAACATGTTGGTATTACAGACTCAGTCAGGGACAGGTTGAAAATGTCAGTGAAGACACTTGCCAGTTGGTCCTGGTAATCCGTCTGTGGCCTTGTGAATGTTGACCTGTTTAAAGGTCTTACTTACATCGGCTACGGAGAGCGTGATCACACAGTCATCCGGAACAATTGATGCTCTCATGCATGCTTCAGTGTTGCTTGCCTCGAAGCGAGCATAGAAGTAATTTAGCTCGTCTGGTAGGCTCGTGTCACTGGGCAGCTCGTGGCTGTGCTTTCTTTTGTAGTCTGTAATAGTTTGCAACCCCTGCCCCGTCCAACGAACGTCAGAGCCGGTGTAGTACGATTCAATCTTAGTCCTGTATTGACGATTTCCTTTCCTGTTTATGGTTCGTCGGAGGGCATAGCGGGATTTCTTATAAACGTCCAGGTTAGAGTCCCGCTCCTTGAAAGCGGCAGCTCTACCCTTTAGCTCAGTGCGGATGTTGCCTGTAATCCATGGCTTCTGGTTGTGGTTCTCTGTAGCTCAATTGGTAGAGCATGGCGCTTGTAACGCCAGGGTAGTGGGTTCGATCCCCGGGGCCACCCATACGTAAAAATGTATGCACACATGACTGTAAGTCGCTTTGGATAAAAGCGTCTGCTAAATGGCATATTATTATTATTTCTCCTAGGTCCTTTTGAGTAGATGGGGTGCTGAATATTCAATGTAAAAATTAGCTTTATCAGTAGTAATACATGTAGTGGCT
>NW_028164564.1:0-42412 GCF_964263955.1 Coregonus lavaretus
TTTCTTTTACAAGTTTTAACTAGCGCCATGCTGCTGTTGTTGCCAGCTGGCCAGCATAAACTAGCTGGGAAGGGCTCATCAGGACGACTGACTGAATAAACTAGCCGGGAAGGGCTCATCAGGACGACTGACTGAACTGACTGAAACCACTCCATTCGTCTCCACTCGACTCTCAGCTGCGCGACATATAGCTTATCCCTATATGTAGTGAAACAAGACCTGGAAAGTTCTCTACTTTTAATAGATGTAAACAACCAATATTGGAATCACCATGGTTACAACCATAAACGGTCAACTCTGCCTGATAGATTAAGATAGAATATGTTACAGTTAATTAGGTTTTAGAGTCATAAAGCAACTGAGGAGAAACTCAATTGCTACTGTGTATACCATTTTTGTCAACTCCGTAAAACATAAATTCCATCAGATTTTGTCTAACGTCAACTCTGTCAGAGTGCTGAAAGATCTGATGGAATAGATATGTTTTTATTGGGGATTTTTAAATGAATAGTTTTCATATTTTACTAATGCTGGTATTTAACTTTTATTTTTAGTGGCCAAAATATATCTTTTTTGAGTATCTGTTGTCAACTACATCAGCGGCTTGTCAACTCCGTCATTGATGGCTAACCCCCTTAAGATCTATTTGTTTGTGTCAATATTCTGAAAAAATATTTGTAATCTCTGTTCTGCAACATATGCTTAAACAATTGAAGTATTTGCTGTTCTAGACCTAAGAGATATAATGTTTGCTTTATAATTGTTGTTTTATGTTCTAAATCTAGAAAAACATGCCAAAAGTGCTAATGAAATTAGCCCCAGAGCATTTAATAATGCTATAAAACAAATCAAAAAGAATTTGGGAGATTTGTATTACATATTTGAATAATCTAATGTTAGAATTAAACAATCAAGGGCTTTAAACACTTGAGGGGAGGGGAAGCAGGGAGACGCAGACAAGCAAGTGAGAATCAGGCAACTGGAGGCAGGGGAGGCAGGGGAGTCAGGCAGGGAGGCAGGGGAGGCAGGGGAGTCAGGCAGGGAGGCAGGGAGGCAGGGGAGTCAGGCAGAGAGGCAGGGGAGTCAGGCAGGGAGGCAGGGGAGGCAGGGGAGGCAGGGGAGTCAGGCAGGGAGGCAGGGGAAGGCAGGCAGGAGGGAGTCAGGCAGGGAGGCAGGGGAGGCAGGCAGGGGAGTCAGGTAGGGAGGCAGGGGAGGCAGGCAGGGGAGTCAGGCAGGGAGGCAGGGATGGAGGCAGAGGCAGGCAGGCAGGCAGGGGAGTCAGGCAGGGAGGCAGGGATGGAGGCAGGGGAGGCAGGGCAGGCAGGGGCAGGCAGGGCAGGCAACTGGAGACAGGCAGGGGAGGGCAGGCACTCTAAAAGTGGGAAACCACATTCCAAAAGAAGAAGATCACTGTATGAAAGAGTTCTTTCTCTCTACCTTCTCCCTCTTCTCCACCCCCCCCCCCCTCTCTCTCTCTCTGTATTTTCTCTCTCTCTCTCTCTCTCTCTGTCTCTCTCTCTCTCTGTGTCTCTCTCTCTCTCTATCTTCCCTTCTCTCCCTCTCTCTCTCTCTGTCTCTCTCTCTCTCTGTCTCTCTCTGTCTCTCTCTCTCTCTCTCTCTCTCTCTCTCTCTCTCTCTCTCTCTCCTCTCTCTCACTCACACTCTATCTCTCCCCCTCTCTCTCTCTCTCTCTCTCTCTCTCTCTCTCTCACTCACTCTATCTCTCCCTCTCTCTCTCTCTCTCTCTCTCTCTCTCTCTCTCTCTCTCTCTCTCTCTCTCTCTCTCTCTCTCTCTCTCTCTCTCTCTCTCTCTCTCTCTCTCTCTTGCTCTCTCTCTCTCGCGCTCTGGAAAAGATCCCAACTGGCTCTTTGATTGTGCAGTAGTCAAGGCTGTTCTGCTCATTTGAAATCACTATTTAATCTGAGACAAAACATCAAAGGACTCTGAGCCCCTTCCCAGTGGAAAGGATTGGAAGATGGGGGAGTGTTCATAGAAGAAGACAAATCACATCTATTCAAAACCTATCATGTATTTGACCTCAACCTTGTTTTAGATCTAAGGCATACTCATGTGACGATTACTGTATGTGTAATTTGGTGTGCTATTGTTGAGATAGAGGACACATCAAGACTATATGAAGACTGTTTTCAGAATCAATTAACAAGTGTTTATGAACGTGTGTGCTTTACCAGTGCTGAGGGAAAGAGAAGGCCCTTCCCTGCACACTTCTCCCTCACACTCACTAGTAACTTACTTTTCTCTCTCGAGTGGCTATAATGTCATGTAGGTGCCAGGAAAATGAATGGTCATCAAAAGTGATGATGATTTACCCTGAGAGAGGGAATTCTAAAGATTGATCTCCGACTCTCACATTGGAAGAACTGGAGAGCAGAACATGGCTTAAGAAACCTGAATTCTGTTCAGAATATGTCTTCAGGGAAAGATGAGTTTGAGAGGGATCGTAGAGAATGGATTTGAGAGGGGGATTAGGACTGGAATGATGATAATACATTTAAAGATGCACTCTTAAACTTTTGTATAATTTCAGCAAGTAGTTTTGAAAGTGGTGCTCACAAATCAAAAGTGGCCCCCTTTTTGTGTACTATGTCATCTAGTTGTGTACTACGTCATCCAGTTGTGTACTACGTCATCCAGTTGTAGACTACGTCATCCAGTTGTGGACTACGTCATCCATTTGTGGACTACGTCATCCATTTCATGTGATATGTTAATAATTTTGCAATTTTGTATGTTATGTCACGAATACAATTTGTGCAATATGTTATGAATTTGTTGTGCTTAAGATCCCGGAGTGCATCTTTAAGAGATTTGTCAAGGTTAAACTTTGTTGTTCAGTTTCAGTTGGTCCGTTATTTCAGTTGTTCAGTTGTTTTTCAGTCATTCCGTTTTTTAACTTGAATCTTTTGAATGTTTTGAGTTACCTAATCTTTGTTGCCTTGTCAGGAAAGGAATATGTAATGTATTGAATTTTGCTGTCTGAAGCTTAAGGAAAATTCTATAGAAGGTGGTTGTGAGGCAGTCTGTGTAAAACATGACTGCTGTTAACTCTCCTTAGCAACCCTTAGCTAATGTTTCAAATAGCTAATGTTCTTCTCACTCTGTTCATTCTGTGGCCCTAAGCACCTGGCTAGCTCTGGGATGCATCGTCTGGGGCAGAATACCCAGTCTGCATCCCAAATGGCACCCTATTCCCTATATTCTACTCCTGAGAGAGAGAGAGAGAGAGAGAGAGAGAGAGAGAGAGAGAGAGAGAGAGAGAAGAGACAGAGAGAGAGAGAGAGAGAGAGAGAGAGACAGAGACAGAGACAGAGACAGAGACAGAGAGAGAGAGCGAGAGAGAGAGAGAGAGAGAGAGAGAGAGAGAGAAGAGAGAGAGAGACCTGAAGAGACGATTGGTCAACACAGGTTGGACTGCCTGTCTTACTCACTCTCCTGGAGCAAATGGTCTCTGATTTAGTAAGCTGTAGATAGAACTAGGTAGACACTGTATTTACTGTAATATGTAATATGTGCTGTCCTCCTTTACATACAACATAGTTACATAGTTACGTAGTTAAATTTTCACTCAGCTAGATACAGTGGCTTGCGAAAGTATTCACCCCCCTTGGCATGTTTCCTATTTTGTTGCCTTACAACCTGGAATTAAAATATATTTTGGGGGGGTTTGTATCATTTGATTTACACAACATGCCTACCACTTTGAAGATGCAAAATATTTTTTGGGGTGAAACAAACAACAAATAAGACAAAAAAAACGTCAAAGTGCATAACTATTCACCCCCCCAAAGTCAATACTTTGTAGAGCCACCTTTTGCAGCAATTACAGCTACAAGTCTCTTGGGGTATGTCTCTATAAGCTTGGCACATCTAGCCCATTCTTCAAGGCAAAACTGCTCCAGCTCCTTCACGTTGGATGGGTTCCGCTGGTGTTCAGCAATCTTTAAGTCATACCACAAATTCTCAATTGGATTGAGGTCTGGGTTTTGACTAGGCCATTCCAAGAAATGTAAATATTTCCCCCTAAACCACTCAAGTGTTGCTTTAGCAGTATGCTAAGGGTCATTGTCCTGCTGGAAGGTGAATCTCCGTCCCAGTCTCAAATCTCCGGAAGACTGAAACAGGTTTCCCTCAAGAATTTCCCTGTATTTAGCGCCATCCATCATTTCTTCAGTTCTGACCAGTTTCCCAGTCCCTGCCGATGAAAAACATCCCCACAGCATGATGCTGCCACCACCATGCTTCACTGTGGGGATGGTATTCTCGGGGTGATGAGAGGTGTTGGGTTTGCGCCAGACAGCGTTTTCCTTGATGGCCAAAAAGCTCAATTTTACTCTCATCTGACCAGAGTACCTTCTTCCATATGTTTGGGGAGTCTCCCACATGCCTTTTGGCAAACACCAAACGTGTTTGCTTATCTTTTTCTTGAAGCAATGGCTTTTTTTCTGGCCACTCTTCCATAAAGCCCAGCTCTGTAGAGTGTACAGCTTAAAGTGGTCCTATGGACAGATACTCCAATCTCTTCTGTGGAGCTTTGCAGCTCCTTCAGGGTTATCTTTGGTCTCTGTTGCCTCTCTGATTAATGCCCTCCTTGCCTGGTCCGTGAGTTGCCTGGCCCTCTCTTGACAGGTTTGTTGTGGTGCCATATTCTTTCCATTTTTTAATATTGGATTTAATGGTGCTCCGTGGGATGTTCAAAGTTTCTGATATTTTTTATAACAAAACCCTGATCTGTACTTCTCCACAACTTTGTCCCTGACCTGTTTGGAGAGCTCCTTGGTCTTCATGATGCCGCTTGCTTGGTGGGGCCCCTTGCTTAGTGGTGTTGCAGAATCTTGGGCCTTTCAGAACAGAGGTATATATACTGAGATCAATCTCCCGAGTGGCGCAGTGGTCTAAGGCACTGCATCGCAGTGCTAGCTGTGCCACTAGTGATCCTGGTTCGAATCCAGGCTCTGTCGTAGCCGGCCGCGACCGGGAGACCCATGGGGCGGCGCACAATTGGCCTAGCGTCGTCCAGGGTAGGGGAGGGAATGGCCGGCAGGGGGTGTAGCTCAGTTGGTAGAGCATGGCGTTTGCAACGCCAGGGTTGTGGGTTCGATAAAATAATGTATGCGCTAACTGTAAGTCGCTCTGGATAAGAGCGTCTGCTAAATGACTAAAATGTAAAATGTAAATCATGTGACACTTAGATTGCACACAGGTGGACTTTATTTAACTAATTATGTGACTTCTGAAGGTAATTGGTTGCACCAGATCTTATTTAGGGGCTTCATAGCAAAGGGGGTGAATACAAATGCACGCACCACTTTTCCGTTATTTTTTTTTTCCCGCATTTTCTGAAACAAGTTATTTTTTTCATTTCACTTCACCAATTTGGACTATTTTGTGTATGTCCATTACATGAAATCCAAATAAAAATCCATTTAAATTACAGGTTGTAATGCAACAAAATAGAAAAAACACCAAGGGGGATGAATACTTTTGCAAGGCACTGTAATTGTGAATCAAGAATTTATATTCATTTATCATCAAGAATTTGTGTATGCTTTGTTAAGTAAACCCCATAAAACATAACATTTGATATTTCAGAGAGGGGGACTTGCATTAAAGGGTATTGTGTCAAATATACTCGACTTCAAATTGATTTCTAAACTGGTTTGGCAGTATACACAATATCAGTCAGCATCAGTGTTCTGTTTCTGTGACGGAAAAAATAATGTTTCATGTTAGCCAATCAGTCATCTGATATAGGCCATGAAGGCCATGAATACCATGAGATCTCATCTCATTCACATTCATGACCGCTGTGAGCCATCCGTGCACAGTGCTGGCGTCTACCAATCAACGATAGGAATGTGTTACACTTGACGTTGTTATACTCACACATGAGTGTGTGTGAGATAGGGAGGAAAGAGAGAGAGAGATTGATTGATGCTATATCCTTAGCTTGGCCATATCAAATGTCCAGAGGCTCTATATTTTACCCTAATATTCAGTTACAAAGCAGCAGTTAAAATAGCATGGCGCCGCTGTTGTCTGATGCCTGGACAGACTGGAGACAGAGAGGAGAGCTATAACTGGGTTAACTCTAGACTGCTGGAGCCTGGAGACAGAGAGGAGAGCTATAACTGGGTTAACTCCAGACTGCTGGAGACAGAGAGGAGAGCTATAACTGGGTTAACTCCAGACTGCTGGAGCCTGGAGACAGAGAGGAGAGCTATAACTGGGTTAACTCCAGACTGCTGGAGCCTGGAGACAGAGAGGAGAGCTATAACTGGGTTAACTCCAGACTGCTGGAGCCTGGAGACAGAGAGGAGAGCTATAACTGGGTTAACTCCAGACTGCTGGGGCCTGGAGACAGAGAGGAGAGCTATAACTGGGTTAACTCCAGACTGCTGGAGACAGAGAGGAGAGCTATAACTGGGTTAACTCCAGACTGCTGGAGCCTGGAGACAGAGAGGAGAGCTATAACTGGGTTAACTCTAGACTGCTGGAGCCTGGAGACAGAGAGGAGAGCTATAACTGGGTTAACTCCAGACTGCTGGAGACAGAGAGGAGAGCTATAACTGGGTTAACTCCAGACTGCTGGAGCCTGGAGACAGAGAGGAGAGCTATAACTGGGTTAACTCCAGACTGCTGGAGACAGAGAGGAGAGCTATAACTGGGTTAACTAAATATGGACAGGCCAGCACCTGCTACAGAAATCCACAGGCCTGGAGTAGCAGAAGCCCATTGTGAAATCTAGAAAATCTGAATGTATTCATAAAGCATCTCAGAGTTAGAGTGCTGATCTAGGATCAGGTTAGAGGGCTGATCTAGGATCAGGTTGGAGTGCTGATCTAGGATCAGGTTAGAGTGAGGATCTAGGATCAGGTTAGAGGGCTGATCTAGGATCAGGTTGGAGGGCTGATCTAGGATCAGGTTGGAATGCTGATCTAGGATCAGGTTAGAGTGCTGATCTAGGATCAGGTCCCCCCTCTTATTTATTATTATTATTATCAGCTCTCCTACTCTGGGATGCTTTATTAATATACGGGTGCTGAAATACCATCAGATTGTGCAATATAGAAAATCGATGGGGTCTTGAGCCGGTCTTATTCATTATAATCTTAAAGAGCAGAACTGATCCTAGATCACCACTCCTTCTCTGAGACGCCTTATGAATACGGCCCTGATCATATATTCCAATATAGATGTGTTTATGTCTTCATTATTGGATGACTGGGACTGGAAGTCTGGATGCCATGCTCATCTGACAGCCGCATCCGTTTAAATTGCTCTTTTAGTGGTATCGATTGGAGGCGGCTGATCTTTTTAGAAAAGTTGATTTGCCTAAACAGACTAAGCAGCCGTTACAATGGATGCAGAAAGGGTCCTTGACTAGAGGAGACGTATATGTCAGTCATCTACCACAGAACGCCCCAGCATTCTAAATATGATGAAGATGTATCTCTAGAGCAGGGGTGTCAAACTCCTTCCATGGAGGGCCGAGTGTCTGCAAGTTTTTGTTCTTCCTTTCAATTAAGACACAGACAACCAGGTGAGGGAGTTCCTTACTGATTAGTGACCTTATTTCATAAAGGGAGGAGAGAAAACCCGCAGACACTCAGTCCTCTGTGGCATGTCTTTCACACGTGCTGTAGACTAATGTAGAAGATTGTAGTAGAATGTAGAAGAATGTAGAATGTCTACATTGGATGAGTGGATGTTATCCTGGCCTACATCTCTTCCTGACAGTAACCAGGATGTTATCCTGCCATATATCTCTTCTGGACAGTAACCAGGATGGTATCCTGCCATATATCTCTTCTGGACAGTAACCAGGATCTGTCCACGTGTACTTTTCCTGAGCCAACAAGACGAGTAACGAACAGCAAAAAACAGCTTATGTCAATCTACTATCCCCCAATGCCCATAGTAGAAAAGTTTACCTATTCTATTGGTCAGCTTGTTGAGAAAGAAATAGCCTATTCCGAACAGACTCTGAGACAGTTGTGGGTCGATATATCCCAAATTCATCCAACCAGTAGGACTAGGATACGTACAAAAAAACTTTCAAAAGCAATGTGGCTGATGGAACAGATCAGAACATTTTGATGAAAATGTTGATAAATTATTATTTCTTCATGTTATAAGTGCAGCAATGCGCACAAGGCAGTAGTCTAACGCAGTTAGCAGGAAAATACCGTTGTCAAAAGGGCACTGCACATGCCAGCGGTTTCATGAGACAGAGATTAAAGCTTAATAAAGAGCAGTGATACTATCAAGAGCAGTGATACTATCAAGAGCAGTGATACTATCAAGAGCAGTGATACCATCAAGAGCAGTGACACTATCAAGAGCAGTTATACTATCAAGAGCAGTGATGCTATCAAGAGCAGTGAAACTATCAAGAGCAGTGTGCGGGTTTCTTATTTTTTCTGATCTTATTCAACTGTTACCATGGCACCTGCAACAAAGTTAGCTCAGATGTGCGAGTGGCTTTTGAAGAGATTAAAATATCCATTAGAAATGTAGAAAGAGGGGAGATTTAAATGGGTTGCTAATATGATTAGGATTGTGCCTTTTGGCTACTGGACAATGAAAAAAAAGTTTAAAACCAGTAGAACATAGAGAGAAATAGGCTCCTGGTTTCAGTGGCATATGGAAGTCTTTATAAAATAATTGCCTCCATGTTTGGTCGTATTTTGGCTAGGCTGCTTTGAAGCATGGTAAACAGGCCTCATAATATGAAGTAAAACGTTCAGGTTTCAAACAATAAAGTATATGTTTTCAAAATGCATACATTACTTTATCTTGGCTATCTTTGTTGCAGGTGCCATGGTAGCAGTTGAATAACATGAGAAAAAAGAAGAAACCCACACACTGCTCTTGATAGTATCACTGCTCTTGATAGTATCACTGCTCTTGATAGTATAACTGCTCTTGATAGTATCACTGCTCTCGATAGCATCACTGCTCTCGATAGTATCACTGCTCTTGATAGTGTCACTGCTCTTGATAGTATCACTGCTCTTGCTAGTATCACTGCTCTTGATAGTATCACTGCTCTTGATAGTGTCACTGCTCTTGATAGTATCACTGCTCTTGATAGTATCACTGCTCTTGATAGTATCACTGCTCTTGATAGTGTCACTGCTCTTGATAGTATCACTGCTCTTGATAGTATCACTGCTCTCGATAGTATCACTGCTCTCGATAGTATCACTGCTCTCGATAGTGTCACTGCTCTTGATAGTATCACTGCTCTTGATAGTATCACTGCTCTTGATAGTGTCACTGCTCTCGATAGTATCACTGCTCTTGATAGTGTCACTGCTCTTGATAGTATCACTGCTCTTGCTAGTATCACTGCTCTTGATAGTATCACTGCTCTTGATAGTGTCACTGCTCTTGATAGTATCACTGCTCTTGATAGTATCACTGCTCTTGATAGTATCACTGCTCTTGATAGTGTCACTGCTCTTGATAGTATCACTGCTCTTGATAGTATCACTGCTCTCGATAGTATCACTGCTCTCGATAGTATCACTGCTCTCGATAGTGTCACTGCTCTTGATAGTATCACTGCTCTTGATAGTATCACTGCTCTTGATAGTATCATTGCTCTTGATAGTATCACTGCTCTTGATAGTATCACTGCTCTTGATAGTATCACTGCTCTTGATAGCATCACTGCTCTTGATAGTGTCACTGCTCTTGATAGTGTCACTGCTCTTGATAGTATAACTGCTCTTGATAGAATCACTGCTCTTGATAGTATCACTGCTCTTGATAGTATCACTGCTTTATCTTGGCCAGGTCGCAGTTGTAAATGAGAACTTGTTCTCAACTGGCTTACCTGGTTAAATAAAGGTAAAAAACTCCAGCTCATTGCAAAGTGGTGTCTGATACGTTTACAGTTTTTTCAAACTGCTTAGCAACACGTCTCCTTTTTTCAAAACTACACACAATTCCCAAAACTGCACACACAAAATGCAAAATGCCTCACATCTCCTTAAAAATGTAACACTGCATTCAAAATGCCATAAACACGTCCGAATGAAGCATTTGCATCAAATGGCAAACACTTCTTTCATAATAGTACATTTTTGGATATACCATGTAAACACTGTTGTTCTAAATCTAAAGCTCTTTGGTCTTTCATAGGCTTATATCTACATTTCAATACAATGTTCTACAGTGAAAGTAATCTGCTGAGAGGGGTAACAAGTACACTGTAAACACCAATGCAATGTAGAAATAGAAAATATATGTTAGGCCAAACATTACTGTTGTATACAGTAGCATACAACAAAACCATAAACATGTAACCCAAAAGTATATTCTTTAGAATACAGTAAAGAACACAATTGTGTGTGTGGTGTCCCGGTGGGGCAGTCCAGGAATTAGTAGGGGGGGGGGGGGGCAGTCACCAGTGCTAAGCTACGCTTCATCTCTTCTCCGGGCTGGGTCTGGCCACAATACTTCGTCCACATCACAAGATACGTTTTCTCTTGCCAAACATCGAGGGAAGTATCTCCTAGCATGGCGTATCCAACCTTGGACAGAGGCAACCTCTATGTCCCCACATGCGTCCTCCATTGCCTGGAGAAGCGGCATGCAGGCATAGGGTTGGCGATCATACACTTTTCAGCGCCAGGCTGAGAATAATTCCTCTATGAGATTTAGAAAAGGTGAATATGGGGGTAGGTACAAAACTACAAATTGTGGATGGGTGCAAACCAGTTTTGGACCAGAACAGCCCAGTGAAAACTAACATTGTATATATAACCACAATTCTAGCAGGCTCCTGATCTGGATCAGGGACAAGCATTGTGTAAATTGCATCCAGAAAAGTGTGTAGTGTTTTGAAAAAGTAGTGTTTTATGCAATTGACAACTGAGTCAAAGGCTGAGAAATAGTTTATGGTTTTGGAGATTTGGTGTGTAGTTTTGCACTTTGAGTGAGATGTTTCAAACATCGTGTGACATGAAAATATTTTGTGTGAAGCAGTTGGAAAAAACTGTAAGCCTGCCTACCGTTATATGCACTTGAATGGTGAATGGGAAGTGTGTGTCAATTACCAGTTGAGAAAAAAAAATACTTCAAAAAAATAATTGTGGCTATCAAAACTGTTTTTACCAAGCGAATTTCATTTAGAGTTGTTGCGCAATGATTGGGCTTTATGAAAGCACGTTTCACTCCAGCAGTTGGCGTTTGTACATTCCTGTGAGTGTGTGTGTGTTTGTGTGTTTGTGTGTGTGTGTGAGTGTGTTTTACGCTACACTGACATTTCACCCTGAAACCCGTCTGCTGATCATCACAGCTCCGTTCTGATTGCAGGAACAGATTTACCACAGTTTGCCTCCGATCCAATGCTGGAAATGTTAAATCCTAATTGTGGGAATTTTTCTAGCACCTCAGGACACAGCTGTCAAACCACACACACACACACACAGACACACACAGACACACACACACACACACACACACACACACACACACACACACACACACACACACACACACACACACACACACACACACACACACACACACACACACACACACACAGAAACACACACACACCAACAGACCTGTCCCTCCTTTCCTGTTAACACCAATACACAGCGTGATGCTTGTAACATCAGCGTGGTCTGTGTATAGCCTGTGTAATATCACACCTCAGCTGAAAAAAAAAAAGAACAACGTGCCGCGACTGTAAAATAACCTAAAAGATCTGGTCGGGTAGAGAGAGAGAGAGAGAGAGCAGTGGAATATTTGAATAATCGTGGGGGCACCTGACCTGTTAACAACTTAGCAGCTCTCAACTGTGTCCTGTACACTGAGTATACCAAACATTAGGGACACCTTCCCTAATATTGAGTTGCACCCCTCCTTTTGACATCAATAAGGGATCAGGTCCCGGCCGCGACCGGGAGACCCATGGGGCGGCGCACAATTGGCCCAGCGTCGTCCAGGGTAGGGGAGGGAATGGCCGGCAGGGATGTAGCTCAGTTGGTAGAGCATGGTGTTTGCAACACCAGGGTTGTGGGTTCAATTCCCACGGGGGGGCCAGTATGAAAAAAAATATTTAAAAAAAGAGTTGTTGTCTTGGCATTAGTGCTGTTCACTTCAGCTCTGTAGCTAAAGAGTTGTCTTGGCATTAGTGCTGTTTTTACACTGCTGCTACTCGCTGTTTATTATCTATGCATAGTCACTTTACCCCTACCTACATGTACAAATTACCTCGACTAACCTGTACCCCCGCATATTGACTCGGTACCGGTACCCCCTGTATATAGCCTCGTTATTGTTATTTTATTGTGTTATTTTTTGTATTTTTTACTTTAGTTTATTTAGTAAATATTTTCTTAACTCTGTTTTCTTAAAACTGCATTGTTGGTTAAGGGCTTGTAAGGAAGCATTTCATGGTAAGGTCTACACCTTCAGCTCTGTAGCAAAATAGTTGTCTGTCAGGGGAATGGCCCATCGCTGTAGTGCATCTCTTGGTAGTAGGGTAATGATAGGTAAATAGCGGGTATGTTGTCCAGACCCATCTGTTTCTACCCCGGTGTCAGACTATGCCTGTCAGAGTGCCTGTGTCTATCAGACAGTGCCTGTCTAGCCCTTTGTACCCAACACAACACAATGCAACCCTACTCTCCTCAGCTCCTGAACCAACCCAGCACTCCTCAGCTCCTAAATCAACCCTACTCTCTTCAGCTCCTGAACCAACCCAGCACTCCTCAGCTCCTAAATCAACCCAGCTCTCCTCAGCTCCTGAACCAACCCAGCACTCTTCAGCTCCTGAACCAACCCAGCACTCCTCTGCTCCTAAATCAACCCAGCTCTCCTCAGCTCCTGAACCAACCCAGCACTCCTCAGCTCCTAAATCAACCCAGCTCTCCTCAGCTCCTGAACCAACCCTACTCTCCTCAGCTCCTGAACCAACCCAGCTCCCCTCAGCTCCTGAACCAACCCAGCTCCCCTCAGCTCCTGAACCAACCCAGCTCTCCTCAGGTCCTGAACCAACCCAGCTCCCCTCAGCTCCTGAACCAACCCAGCTCCCCTCAGCTCCTGAACCAACCCAGCTTTCCTCAGCTCCTGAACCAACCCAGCTCCCCTCAGCTCCTGAACCAACCCAGCTCTCCTCAGCTCCTGAACCAACCCAGCTCCCCTCAGCTCCTGAATCAACCCAGCTCTCCTCAGCTCCTGAACCAACCCAGCTCTCCTCAGCTCCTGAACCAACCCAGCTCTCCTCAGCTCCTGAACCAACCCAGCTCTCCTCAGCTCCTGAACCAACCCAGCTCCCATCAGCTCCTGAACCAACCCAGCTCCCCTCAGCTCCTGAACCAACCCAGCTCCCCTCAGCTCCATGTGTTGCTTCTCCTCAGCTCTCTAGTCTGTGAGTCCACCTGCTGAACTTGTCACTGTGACACTCCTGACATTTCCTGTATCGCGTTCCTGCAGGCCTGTAAACCTGTCAGAGTGCTGCCGTACTCTAATCCATACATCCTCATCTTCACTGGAACAGCTATGGGGGCATGGGGGGGAGGGGGGGTGTATTGGTTGTGTGTGGGGACCAGGGAGCTTGGGTGTGTAAGGGACAGGTGTATTTTATCAGGTCTATATGCTATGAAATGGACTGGACACTCTCTGGTCATTGCCATAGTAACAAGGTCTTATTAGAGACTATCATGAACAGCATGAATGGATGTTGTGTGAATGTTGTATGAATATTGTGTGAATGTTGTATGAATATTGTGTGCATGGGACTCCCAAGTAATCCAATGCTGTATCGGCATTCTGCAACCTTTGACCCTTAACCCATGTTTGACCCTTTTCTACTCATTCTACTTCTAGACGTTATATCATAAGAGCGTTAACAGAGAGAGCATCTGCAGTTTGTGCTGTTGTGAGGGATGGGCCAGAGCAATGCTGTTTACCACCACAAAGCAATGTCTTAACCTTTGGAATTGTTTTTTTATCTCTGACACCAATTTGAAAGTCGTAGCATTTGAATGGAGCTGAGATCCCCGTTTATTAACCATTAACAAACACTGCATTTTCAGCATTCCTCTGGGATGGAACTGGGATTTAACAACTGTCTGCTTTATAACTCACTAGTTATATTGTAGCAGACATGGAGACAGACAGGTCCCCTAATGTTACAATGTAGCAGACAGACAGGTCCACTAATGTTACAATGTAGCAGACAGACAGGTCCACTAATATTACAATGTAGCAGACAGACAGGTCCACTAATGTTACAATGTAACAGACAGACAGGTCCACTAATGTTACAATGTAGCAGACAGACAGGTCCACTAATGTTACAATGTAACAGACAGACAGGTCAACTAATGTTACAATGTAGCAGACATACAGGTCCACTAATGTTACAATGTAGCAGACAGACAGGTCCACTAATGTTTCAATGTAGCAGACAGACAGGTCCACTAATGTTACAATGTAGCAGACAGACAGGTCTACTAATGTTACAATGTAGCAGACAGACAGGTCCACTAATGTTACAATGTAGCAGACAGACAGGTCCACTAATGTTACAATGTAGCAGACAGACAGGTCCGCTAATGTTACAATGTAGCAGACAGACAGGTTCACTAATGTTACAATGTAGCAGACAGACAGGTCCACTAACTCACTAGTTACACTGTAGCAGACAGACAGGTCCACTAATGTTACAATGTAGCAGACAGACAGGTCCACTAACTCACAAGTTACACTGTAGCAGACAGACAGGTCCACTAATGTTTCAATGTAGCAGACAGACAGGTCCACTAATGTTACAATGTAGCAGACAGACAGGTCCACTAATGTTACAATGTAGCAGACAGACAGGTCCGCTAATGTTACAATGTAGCAGACAGACAGGTCCACTAATGTTACAATGTAGCAGACAGACAGGTCCGCTAATGTTACAATGTAGCAGACAGACAGGTTCACTAATGTTACAATGTAGCAGACAGACAGGTCCACTAACTCACAAGTTACACTGTAGCAGACAGACAGGTCCACTAAATCACTAGTTACACTGTAGCAGACAGACAGGTCCACTAAATCACTAGTTACCTGTAGCTAGTCTCTCTCGTGGCAGGCTTTCTGATTTGGTTGTGGGTGCTGAGGTTACACTGTACTAGACAGAACGATGCAGACAGGAGGGTTGCCAGTTCCTTCATCTCACTCGACCTCCAGTGATGAGAGGAAAAGTAGTGAATAATTTGACTCTACCCGTGTCCATGTAAGGTCAGAATAATAATGAGGAGTGTTTTTGGGTTGCCAGGTTATCTCACTAACTATCCTGATTTATGCAGAAGACTCAGGGAAGTATTAGATAGAGAGAGGTCAGAATAACACTATTCAGCAATGTGTGTGTGTGTGTGTTTGTGTGTGTGTGTCTACCCATTTTTACATTTACATTTTAGTCATTTAGCAGACGCTCTTAACCAGAGCGACTTACAGGAGCAATTAGGGTTAAGTGCCTTGCTCAAGGGCACATTAACGTCATTTAGCAGACGCTCTTAGCCAGAGCGACTCACAAATTGGTGCGTTCACCCTATAGCCAGTGGGATAACCACTTTACAATTTGGGGGGGGGGGGGGGGGGGGGGGGGGGGGGGTTAGAAGGAATACTTTAGCCTATCCCAGGTATTCCTTAAAGAGGTGGGGTTTCAAATGTCTCCGGAAGGTGGTGAGTGACTCCGCTGTCCTGGCGTCGTGAGGGAGCTTGTTCCACCATTGGGGTGCCAGAGCAGCGAACAGTTTTGACTGGGCTGAGCGGGAGCTGTGCTTCCGCAGAGGAAGGGGAGCCAGCAGGCCAGAGGTGGATGAACGCAATGTCCTCGTTTGGGTGTAGGGACTGATCAGAGCCTGAAGGTACAGGGGTGCCGTTCCCCTCACTGCTCCAAAGGCAAGCACCATGGTCTTGTAGCGGATGCGAGCTTCAATTGGAAGCCAGTGGAGTGTGCGGAGGAGGGGGGTGACGTGAGAGAACTTGGGAAGGTTGAACACCAGACGGGCTGCGGCATTCTGGATGAGTTGTAGGGGTTTAATGGCACAGGCAGGGAGCCCAGCCAACAGCGAGTTGCAGTAGTCCAGACGGGAGATGACAAGTGCCTGGACCAGGACCTGCGCCGCTTCCTGTGTAAGGCAGGGTCGCACTCTCCGAATGTTGTAGAGCATGAACCTGCAGGAGCGGGTCACCGCCTTGATGTTGGCGGAGAACGACAGGGTGTTGTCCAGGGTCACGCCTAGGCTCTTCGCACTCTGGGAGGAGGACACAGCGGAGTTGTCTACCGTGATGGCGAGATCATGGAACGGGCAGTCCTTCCCCGGGAGGAAGAGCAGCTCCGTCTTGCCAGGGTTCAGCTTGAGGTGGTGATCCGTCATCCATACTGATATGTCTGCCAGACATGCAGAGATGCGATTCGCCACCTGGTTATCAGAAGGGGGAAAGGAGAAGATTAGTTGTGTATCGTCAGCGTAGCAATGATAGGAAAGGCCATGTGAGGATATGACAGAGCCAAGTGACTTGGTGTATAGGGAGAAAAGGAGAGGGCCCAGAACCGATCCCTGGGGGACACCAGTGGTGAGAGCACGTGGTGCGGAGACAGCTTCCCGCCACGCCACTTGGTAGGAGCGACCGGTCAGGTAGGACGCAATCCAGGAGTGAGCCGCGCCGGAGATGCCCATTTCGGAGAGGGTGGAGAGGAGGATCTGATGGTTCACAGTATCAAAGGCAGCAGACAGGTCTAGAAGGACAAGAGCAGAGGAGAGAGAGTTAGCTTTAGCAGTGCGGAGAGTCTCTGTGACACAGAGAAGAGCAGTCTCAGTTGAATGACCAGTCCTGAAACCTGATTGGTTTGGATCAAGAAGGTCATTCTGAGAGAGATAGCAAGAGAGTTGGCTAAAGACGGCACGCTCAATAGTTTTGGAAAGAAAAGAAAGAAGGGATACTGGTCTGTAGTTGTTGACATCAGTGGGGTCGAGTGTTGGTTTTTTGAGAAGGGGAGTAACTCTCGCTCTCTTGAAGACGGAAGGGACATGGCCAGCGGTCAAGGATGAGTTGATCAGCGAGGTGAGGTAGGGGAGAAGGTCACCGGAGATGGTCTGGAGAAGGGAGGAGGGGATGGGGTCAAGCGGGCAGGTTGTTGGGCGGCCTGCAGTCACAAGTCGCAGGATCTTATCTGGAGAGAGAGGGGAGAAAGAAGTCAAAGCATAGGGTAGGGCAGTGTGAGCAGGACCAGCAGTGTCATTAGACTTAACAAACAAGGATCGGATGTCGTCAACCTTCTTTTCAAAGTGGTTGACGAAGTCATCCACAGAGAGAGAGGAGGGGGGGGGGGGGGAGGGAGGATTCAGGAGGGAGGAAAATGTGGCAAAGAGCTTCCTAGGGTTAGAGGCAGATGCTTGGAATTTAGAGTGGTAGAAGGTGGCCTTAGCAGCAGAAACAGATGAAGAAAATGTAGAGAGGAGGGAGTGAAAAGATGCCAGGTCGGCAGGGAATTTAGTTTTCTTCCATTTCCGCTCCGCTGCCCGGAGCTCTGTTCTGTGAGCTCGCAATGAGTCATCAAGCCACGGAGCTGGAGGGGAGGACCGAGCCGGCCGGGAGGATAGGGGACACAGAGAGTCAAAGGATGCAGAAAGGGAGGAGAGGAGGGTTGAGGAGGCAGAATCAGGAGATTGGAGGGAGAAGGATTGAGCAGAGGGAAGAGATGATAGGATGGAAGAGGAGAGAGTAGTGGGAGAGAGAGAGCGAAGGTTGCGGCGGCGCATTACCATCTGTGTAGGGGCAGAGTGAGTAGTGTGGGAGGAGAGTGAGAGAGAAAAGGAAACAAAGTAGTGGTCGGAGACTTGGAGGGGAGTTGCAGTGAGATTAGTAGAGGAGCAGCATCTAGTGAAGATGAGGTCAAGCGTATTGCCTGCCTTGTGAGTAGGGGGGGACGGTGAGAGGGTGAGGTCAAAAGAGGAGAGGAGTGGAAAGAAGGAGGCAGAGAGAAATGAGTCAAATGTGGACATAGGGAGGTTGAAATCCCCCAAAACTGTGAGGGGTGAGCCATCCTCAGGGAAGGAACTTATCAAGGCGTCAAGCTCATTGATGAACTCTCCAAGGGAACCTGGAGGGCGATAGATGACAAGGATATTAAGCTTAAATGGGCTAGTGACTGTGACAGCATGGAATTCAAATGAGGAGATAGACAGATGGGTTAGGGGAAAAATTGAGAATGTCCACTTGGGAGAGATGAGGATTCCTGTACCACCACCCCTCTGACCAGATGCTCTCGGGGTATGCGAGAACACATGGTCAGACGAGGAGAGAGCAGTAGGAGTAGCGGTGTTTTCAGTGGTGATCCATGTTTCCGTCAGCGCCAGGAAGTCGAGGGACTGGAGGTTGGCATAGGCTGGGATGAAGTCAGCTTTGTTGGCAGCAGAACGGCAGTTCCAGAGGCTGCCTGCGACCTGGAACTCCACGTGGGTGGTGCGTGCAGGGACCACCAGATTGGAGAGGCAGCAGCCACGCGGTGTGGTGCGTTTGTGTAGCCTGTGCAGAGAGGAGAGAACAGGGATAGGCAGAGGCATAGTTGACAGGCTGTAGCAAATGGCTACAAAAATGCAGAGGAGATCGGAATGAAATGGGCTAAGCATCTCTCTCTCTCTCTCTCTCTCTCTCTCTCTCTCTCTCTCTCTCTCTCTCTCTCTCTCTCTCTCTCTCTCTCTCTCTCTCTGCATAGTTTTCCTAGCGTTTCAGTTTTACAGTGTGTCTAATATAGAAAGGTCACTAGTTTAATGAGGAGGCTGTGAGGCTGTACGGCTACTTTTTATTCTGGGCTGTGTTAAAGGGGAACCAGGTCAGTTCTGGGCTGTGTTAAAGGGGACCCAGGTCAGTTCTGGGCTGTGTTCTATAATAACCCAGGTCAGTTCTGGACTGTGTTAAAGGGGACCCAGGTCAGTTCTGGACTGTGTTAAAGGGGAACCAGGTCAGTTCTGGGCTGTGTTAAAGGGGAACCAGGTCAGTTCTGGGCTGTGTGAAAGGGGAACCAGGTCAGTTCCAGACTGTGTTAAAGGGGAACCAGGTCAGTTCTGGGCTGTGTTCTATAATAACCCAGGTCAGTTCTGGACTGTGTTAAAGGGGAACCAGGTCAGTTCTGGACTGTGTTAAAGGGGACCCAGGTCAGTTCTGGACTGTGTTAAAGGGGACCCAGGTCAGTTCTGGACTGTGTTAAAGGGGAACCAGGTCAGTTCTGGACTGTGTTAAAGGGGACCCAGGTCAGTTCTGGGCTGTGTTAAAGGGGAACCAGGTCAGTTCTGGGCTGTGTGAAAGGGGACCCAGGTCAGTTCTGGACTGTGTTAAAGGGGACCCAGGTCAGTTCTGGACTGTGTTAAAGGGGACCCAGGTCAGTTCTGGGCTGTGTTAAAGGGGACCCAGGTCAGTTCTGGGCTGTGTTCTATAATAACCCAGGTCAGTTCTGGGCTGTGTTCTATAATAACCCAGGTCAGTTCTGGGCTGTGTTCTATAATAACCCAGGTCAGTTCTGGGCTGTGTTCTATAACAACCCAGGTCAGTTCTGGGCTGTGTTCTATAATAACCCAGGTCAGTTCTGGGCTGTGTTCTATAATAACCCAGGTCAGTTCTGGGCTGTGTTCTATAATAACCCAGGTCAGTTCTGGGCTGTGTTCTATAATAACCCAGGTCAGTTCTGGGCTGTGTTCTATAATAACCCAGGTCAGTTCTGGGCTGTGTTCTATAACAACCCAGGTCAGTTCTGGGCTGTGTTCTATAATAACCCAGGTCAGTTCTGGTCTGTGTTCTATAATAACCCAGGCAGCATGCAGCGCCAAGCTCCACCAAGCCTTCCGTGGCACAGTACAGGATGTGTCCCAAATGGCACCCTATTCCCTTTATAGTGCACTACTTTGGACCAACAGTAGGGCACTATATAGAGAATAGGGTGTCATTTGGTAAAGCCCTGGTACAGTCTAATGGGTTCTTAGCTCAGTGCCTCTGGACAGATTTGTTGTTAATCTTTCCTAATGGCCAGATTTGTCATTAACCTAAGAAATAGACTTGTAGATGAGAATGAGTATGATATCTCCCTTCACACCCAGGCCATGTAGCTTGTATTTCACCAGCTCATCCACACCCAGACCATCGTATTTCACCAGCTCATCCACACCCAGGCCATCATATTTCACCAGCTCATCCACACCCAGACCATCGTATTTCACCAGCTCATCCACACCCTGGCCATTGTATTTCACCAGCTCATCCACAACCAGGCCATCGTATTTCACCAGCTCATCCACACCCAGGCCATCGTATTTCACCAGCTCATCCACACCCAGGCCATCGTATTTCACCAGCTCATCCACACCCAGGCCATCGTATTTCACCAGCTCATCCACACCCAGGCCATCGTACTTCACCAGCTCATCCACACCCAGGCCATCGTATTTCACCAGCTCATCCACAACCAGGCCATCGTATTTCACCAGCTCATCCACACCCAGACCATCGTATTTCACCAGCTCATCCACACCCAGGCCATCATATTTCACCAGCTCATCCACACCCAGACCATCGTATTTCACCAGCTCATCCGCACCCTGGCCATCGTATTTCACCAGCTCATCCACAACCAGGCCATCGTATTTCACCAGCTCATCCACAACCAGGTCATCGTATTTCACCAGCTCATCCACACCCAGGCCATCGTATTTCACCAGCTCATCCACAACCAGGTCACCGTATTTCACCAGCTCATCCACACCCAAGCCATCGTATTTCACCAGCTCATCCACAACCAGGCCATCGTATTTCACCAGCTCATCCACACCCAGGCCATCGTATTTCACCAGCTCATCCACACCCAGGCCATCGTATTTCACCAGCTCATCCACACCCAGGCCATCGTATTTCACCAGCTCCTCCACACCCAGGCCATCGTATTTCACCAGCTCATCCACAACCAGGCCATCGTATTTCACCAGCTCATCCACACCCAGACCATCGTATTTCACCAGCTCATCCACACCCAGGCCATCGTATTTCACCAGCTCATCCACACCCAGACCATCGTATTTCACCAGCTCATCCGCACCCTGGCCATCGTATTTCACCAGCTCATCCACAACCAGGCCATCGTATTTCACCATTGTTTTGTGTATTGCCAGCTATATAATAGAGTACATCATATTCTGCACAGCATCAGCGGCAGTAGCACTTAGTACCACAGCTCACTGTATTGGTGAAATGTGATGAAAAATAAAAACTGGCTTGTAGCCCAAGTTCACCACTGTTCTCTCCCTTGTTTGACCATGTGCTGCTGTATGGCTGCTGAATGTGAATGTGTCCCTGACTGTTTATATAAG
Source organism: Coregonus lavaretus (assembly GCF_964263955.1). Taxonomy (NCBI): domain Eukaryota; kingdom Metazoa; phylum Chordata; class Actinopteri; order Salmoniformes; family Salmonidae; genus Coregonus; species Coregonus lavaretus. The sequence continues at coordinate 21,397 of NW_028164564.1, forward strand.
GCTACTCTGACAGCTCAGAGACGGAACCTGGCTATGTCCCAAATGGCACCCTATTTGGTGCGGCAGGTAGCCTACCGGTTAGAGCGTAGAGCGTTGAGCCAGTAACCGAAAGGTCGCTGGTTCGAATATCCAAGCCGACAAGGTGAAAAATATGTCGATGGGCGTTTGAGCAAGGTACTTAATCCTAATTTGCTCCAGGGGTGCAGTACTAGAGTTCAATTAAATGACAGAGTGAATACATTTAAATGTGTTTAAGGCTGTGTGTGTGTGTTTAAGGCAGGGTGGATGCAGTCAACAGAACGGATGCAGCTGTTGTCTTATGAAAACAACACATTTCACTGCACCTATCCGGTGTATGTGACAATACAACATCTATTATTTATTTTGTATGTACAGTACCAGTCAAAAGTTTGGACACAGCTACTCATTCCAGGGTTTTTCTTTATTTTTACTATTTTCTACATTGTAGAATAATAGTGAAGACATCAAAACTATGAAATAACACATATGGAATCATGTAGTAACCAAAAAAGTGTTAAACAAATCAACATTTATTTTATATTTGAGATTCTTCAAATAGCCACCCTTTGCCTTGATGACAGCTTTTCACACTCTTGGCATTCTCTCAACCAGCTTCATGAGGTAGTCACCTGTAATGCATTTCAATTAACAGGTGTGTCTTGTTAATTTGTGGAATTAATTTTCTTCTTAATGCGTTTGAGTCAATCAGTTGTGTTGTGACAAGGTAGTTGGCGTAAACAGAAGATAGCCCTATTTGGTAAAAGACCAAGTCCATATTATGGCAAGAACAGCTCAAATAAACAAAGAGAAATGAAAGTCCATCATAACTTTAAGACATGAAGGTCAGTCAATCCGGAAAATTTCAAGAACTTTGAAAGTTTCTTCAAGTGCAGTAGCAAAAACCATCAAGCACTATGATGAAACTGGCTCTCATGAGGACCACCACAGGAAAGGAAGACCCAGAGTTACATCTGCTGCTGAGGATAAGTTCATTGGAGTTACCAGCCTCAGAAATCGGCAATTAACTGCACCTCAGATTGCAGCCCAAATATAGTTCAAGTAACAGACACATCTCAACATCAACTGTTCAGAGGAGACTGCATGAATTAGGTCTTCATGGTCAAATTGCTGCAAAGAAACCACTACTAAAGGACACCAATAATAAGAAGAGACTTGCTTGGGCCAAGACACACGAGCAATGGACATAAGACAAGTGGAAATCTGTCCTTTTGTCTGATAAGTCCAAATTTGAGATTTTTGGTTCCAACCGCTGTGTCTTTGTGAGACGCAGAGTAGGTGAACGGATGATCTCCACATGTGTGGTTCCCACCATGAAGCACGGAGGAGGAGGTGTGATGGTGCTTTGCTGTTGACACTGTCTGTGATTTATTTAGAATTCAAGGCACACTTAACCAGCATGGCTACCACAACATTCTGCAGCGATACGCCATCTCATCTGGGTTGCGCTTAGTGGGACTATAATTTGTTCTTCAACAGGACAATGACCCAAAACACACCTCCAGGCTGTGTAAGGGCTATTTGACCAAGAAGGAGAGTGAATGAGTGCTGCATCAGATTACCTGGCATCCACAATCACCTGACCTCAACCCAATTGAGATGGTTTGGGATGAGTTGGACCGCAGAGTGAAGGAAAAGCAGCCAACAAGTGCTCAGCATATGTGGGAACTCCTTCAAGACTGTTGGAAAAGCATTCCAGGTGACTACCTCATGAAGCTGGTTGAGAGAATGCCAAGAGTGCGCAAAGCTGTCATCAAGGCAAAGGGTGGCTATTTGAAGAATCAAGTATAACATATTTTTTGTTTTGTTTAACACTTTTTTGGTTACTACATGATTTCATATGTGTTATTTCATAGTTTTGATGTCTTCAGTATTATTCTACAATGTAGAAAATAGTAAAAAAAATAAAGAAAACCCCTTGAATGAGTAGGTGTGTTCAAACTTTTGACTGGTACTGTATCTAGTGCACTACTTTTGACCAGATCCCTATGGGCATAGGGTGCCATTTGGGACATTTTGACCAGAGCCCAATGGGGACAGGGTGCCATTTGGGACATATCCCTTGATTTCTTCTCCATCCGTTGGCTGGTGCCGGAACCATTATAACAGATGTCCAGTTGATATTTAGCCGGACTGGGAGAGAGGAGAGGAGAGGCATATCAGTTATGGCAGGGGACACGATTTATGGGCAGAGGGGGCCATCGGGGCCGGCAGTGGCCCAATGCCACGTGTCACCAGGCTGTTGGATGATGGGAGAAAATAGAACTGGTGAATTAATGACTGACTGTTTACAGCTCAGATAGAAGTTGGTTCGCGTCCACCTCACCTTCAGAGATACTGGACTAACATGTTAAAAGCTGTTCGCTAATACTGAGTGTTCAGAGTTCCCCTTGGGTCCTGTATCGATTTAAGCGGTGGTGTTGTCTAGCACTTATCCATTAGGCTAGTATCGTCAAAAACTTACCGGGGGGAGGCAAAAGGGAGACATCATCTGATGGAATAGTTCCAATACAAAGATGCCTCCACACATAGTAACATAATACAAAACGGCCATTATACATTCAGTTAGCTTTAAAGGAGAACATCTAGCTACATGTGTAGCTATTATCATAACAATGATATCTCTATCACAAGACACAGTCAGAGAGCCTCTTTGTTAGCAGGGCTGTGCTGTTGGGTGGAATCGTTGATGAGGGGAGATGACCAACAAAGTCTAGTCGTCTGTTTTTCTATGTTTTTTTTTTGTACTCTTAGTCAGTGTTGTAATTAAACAGGACAGTGTGTGTGTGTGTGACGGAGTGACAGTTTTAGTTGTCCTTCAGCTGGCGCTGACTGTAACTTCATAAAGGCACACACACACACACACACACACACACACACACACACACACACACACACACACACAGCTGGCCTTGCAAGAAATTAGCATCAAATCATGCTCGGTGGGCATTGGAGGATATTGTGGAGAAGGCAATTAAGTGACAGAGTGAATACATTTAAATGTGTTTAAGGCTGTGTGTGTGTGTGTGTGTGTGTGTGTGTGTGTGTGTGTGTGTGTGTGTGTGTGTTTAAGGCAGGGTGGATGCAGTCAACAGAACGGATGCAGCTGTTATCTTATGAAAACGATCAGTTCTCTACTGCGGTCTCCATATGATAAAGAGATGGGTCAGAGAGACGGTTACGTAATTGGAGATGTTTTTAGTTGCCATGCAGATTTGACATTTTAGGGCCATCAGTTGTCAGGGTTATGAACATGTGCTGGTGTTTGTCTCCAATCTGATCAGGTGATACAGTAGTAGTTTACCATAGTAATATATTGAATGGAGGTGGTTAGCCCAGCCTTGGTTAGCCCCAATGGTTAGCCCAGCCTTCGGTCTGAGCCCAGCCTTCGGTTAGCCCAGCCTTGGTTAGCCCCAATGGTTAGCCCAGCCTTCGGTCTGAGCCCAGCCTTCGGTTAGCCCAGCCTTGGTTAGCCCCAATGGTTAGCCCAGCCTTTGGTTAGCCCAGCCTTGGTTAGCCCCAATGGTTAGCCCAGCCTTTGGTTAGCCCAGCCTTGGTTAGCCCCAATGGTTAGCCCAGCCTTCGGTAGCCCAGCCTTGGTTAGCCCCAATGGTTAGCCCAGCCTTCGGTCTGAGCCCAGCCTTCGGTTAGCCCAGCCTGGTTAGCCCCAATGGTTAGCCAGCCTTTGGTTAGCCCAGCCTTGGTTAGCCCCAATGGTTAGCCCAGCCTTCGGTCTGAGCCAACTCTTATTGAACCGGACTAAATCTAAACCCATCAGTTTCATCTCTAGGGGGGTTAAAAAGAAATTAGCTGTGTCCCAAATGAAACCTTATTTGGGACACAGCACTGGTCAAAAGCATAAGGTCTGGTCTTCTAAGACGTTTAATCAAAAGAGTGGGGGTCCGGTCCCTAGAGGCATTGGTTAGGCCATCATTGTGAATAAAATCTTAACTGACTTGCATAGTTAAATAAAGGTCAAATTTAAAAATGTAAAAAGAGGGGATATTCTCCTTCTAAGACGTTTAATCAAAGTGTTGGGGTCTGGTCCCTAGAGGGGATATTCTCATCAGGGAGGAGAAGGATGGTCAGACAGCTACTGAAGCACCACAGTCTACTGTATGGCTCCAGAGAGAGAGCCCTTAATTGGAATTGAATTGAATTGAGAGAGAGAGAGAGAGAGAGAGAGAGAGAGAGAGAGAGAGAGAGAGAGAGAGAGAGAGAGGAGAGAGAGATGAGAGAGAGAGAGAGAGAGAGAGAGAGAGAGAGAGAGAGAGTAGAGAAGAGAGAGAGAGAGAGAGAGAGAGAAGATGAGAGAAGAGAGGAGAGGAGAGAGGAGAGGGAGAGGACAGAGAGGCAGAGAGAGAGAGAGAGAGAAGCATTGGCAATAGTAAACATGTGTTTCCCATCGCCAAAAAGCCCCTTGCATTGAACTGAATTTAATTGAGAGGCAGGCAGAGAGAGAGAGGGAGAGAGCGAGAGAGAGAGAGAGATGAGAGCGAGAAGAGAGAGAGAGAGGAGAGAGAGAGAGAGAGGGCAGGCAGGCAGAGAGGGCCTCAACATGAAAGTCACACATATGCCCAGGCCGTGAGCAGGCAAACAGGCCCAACCCCCACTCTTACGCCAGCCCAAGCCAATGGCATGTACCAGATGCTCAGCAGGCTCTGCTCACACTTACTGGTCTTAGGCCAAACCACATGACTAACACATTGGACACTTTATGGAACACAAAGCCTTCACTATCTCATCCTGGAATATCCAAGGCCTGAGGTTATCTGCCTTTGGCCTAAAGAGCAGGAACCTGGACTTCACTAAAGAAATCAGAAATACAGACAATACAGTCATCCTACAAGAAACATGGTAAGAGGAGATGGACCCACTGGTTTGCCCTCTAGGTTACAGAGAGCTGGTAGTCCCATCCACCAAACTACCAGGGACTCAGGGGGTATGCTAATTTGGTATAGATCAGACCTAACTCACTCAATTAAATTAATCAAATCAGGAGCATTTTACATCTGGTTAGATAAATATAATAAGGAAATTACCTCAATAGAGAAAAATCTCATCCTGTGTGCACCTACAGTGGGGAGAACAAATTACAGACCTCTACATGCTTTATAAGTAGAAAACCTGCAAAATCGGCAGTGTATCAAATACTTGTTCTCCCCACTGTATATCCCCCACCCCCCCCCCCCCCCCCCCCACCCCCACTAGAATCCCCATACTTTAATGAAGACAGCTTCTCCATCCAACCACTTCCAGGCCCAGGGACATGTACTAGTCTGTGGTGACCTAATGCCAGAACTGGACAAGAACCTGACACCCTCAGCACACAGGGGGACAAACACCTACCTGGAGGTGACAGCATTTCATCCCCCATATGCCCCCCTAGACACAACTACGACAACATAACCAACAGAAACGGGTCACATCTCCTGCAGCTCTGTCGCACGCTGGGTCTGTACATGGTCAATGGTAGGCTTCGATGGGACTCCTATGGTAGGTACACCTACAGCTCATCTCTTGGAAGTAGTACTGTAGACTACTTTATCACTGATCTCAACCCAGAGTCTCTCAGAGCGTTCACAGTTGTGGTTGTGAGGTCTGGGGTCCACTCACCAACTAATAATTCACATAATGGGACAAACACACAATTGAGACTCTGCATGCAGAATTCTACAAAAATATACTTATCAAAATCCAGAAAAGAGCTGTTAAAATCTACAACCACCTAAAAGGAAGTGATGCCCACACATTCCATCACAAAGCCCTCACCTACAGGGAGATGAACCTGGAGAAGAGTCCCCTCAGACAGCTGGTTCTGGGGCTCTGTTCACAAACAACAAAGACCCCACAGAGCCCCAGGACAGAAACAAATTTAGACCCAACCAAATTATGAGAAAGGAAAAAGATAACTATTTGACACACTGGAAAGAATCAACCAAAAAACAGAGCAACTTGGAATGCTATCTGGCCCTAAACATATAGTACACAGTGGCAGAATACTTGACCACTATGACTGACACCAAATTAAAATAAAATAATTTTCCTTCAAGTATAAATTTTTTGAGAGTACTAATGTTACTGTCCCCAATATAACAGAAAACTACTTAAATACATGTAATTTTGTCCTTGAAACATTTAATTGAAATACTGTAGAATTCCATTAATTCCTATGGAGGACTGCTCCTACTGGGGAGTTCCAATATGGCCGACCGGTGGCTTCAAAGCCTCTCATTGGCCAATACATTGCTCAAGCAATCCAGGGTTTACATACATCGTTGGGTCCATGCCAATCTTAACCAGGCATTAGTTGAGAGGATAACATAGCTGAAATACAGCCGTTATGCTATAAGCAGAGATCATGGGGGGGGGGGGGGGGGGCATGTTTATTTCTGTCTATCATTTACCTTACTGAGTTACTCACGCGCACACGCACACACACACAACCAACCCCCCGAGCCATATATTTAGAAGATATATCTCATCTAAATATATTGCTCTACCCACCCCTTTCTATACACACAGACAGTGACTCCAGGAGGGACAGCTGACTGATTGTCCTGTTAAATGCTTTATGTTTAAGGTAAGCTACTAAGGGTGTTACTGAACCATTAAGACACACATTCAAATGTTTATAGCTGTAATGAATAAGGTTCCAGATTCCTGCTGTTTTATTTCCCTCTATGCGGTCTCATCTTACCAGACCTGGGTTGAAATACTACTGAAAATATTTCAGTTAGTTTGAGTGTTTGGTTTAGCCTGCCTGCATGCTTTAGTAACACCGTTAGTACCATAAACCACCAGAAAGCCAGAAAGAGTGTTGTCTATTCCTACAACAAACCCACTAATTAAAACATATTTTGTGGTGTCCTCCTCACATTTGGGACATAGAGTGGAGTGTCTGTTCGTTGTGTCTTTGTGTAGTGGCATGCAGTGTGTGTGTGTGTGTGTGTGTGTGTGTGTGTGTGTGTGTGTGTGTGTGTGTATGTGTGTGTGTGTTGTGGTGGTATGCAGTGTGTGGGCCAAGTACCAGTGATGGCAGCAAAAATGGTCTGGCACTTTGACCTTTGAGGCTTGATATGTTTTGGCACTGGTGAGGGTGATGAAACTGTCTGTAACTTGCCTTTCACAGAAACAGTGACAGCAGCCTCTACTGGATGCTGCGGTGTTACCGTGGTACTCAGTCATTTATTTGTAGTGTATTAGAGTGCAGTTATGTTTTGTAGACTACATTCAGTGCTTCACACAAGAAAAGGGGCTCTGCCTCAACAATCGTTGTTGTGCATTCTTAGAAAATAAGGGTTATTTGGGGTTCTCTATAGAACCTTTTGCTTCTTTGGATGAGAATAAAGAACCCTTTACTAGAAAAGGTTCTATATCACAGGAGGCTGCTGAGGGGAGGACAGCTTATAATAATGTGAATGGAATGGTGTTGTGTTCAATACCATTCCATTTATTCTGTTCCAGACATTACTATGAGCCACCAGTCGCCTGTGTTCCATATATACAGTGCCTTCGGAAAGTATTCAGACCCCTTGACTTTTTCCACATTTTGTTACGTTACAGCCTTATTCTAAAATTGATTAAATTGTTTTTTCCTCCTCATCAATCTATACACAATACCTCATAATGACAGGTTTGCAAATGTATTTATTTTTAAACCCCGAAATATGACATTTACATAAGTATTCAGACCATTTTCTCAGTACTTTGTTGAAGCACCTTTGGCAGCGATTACAGCATTGAGTCTTCTTGGGTATGATGCTACAAGCTTGGCACACCTGTATTTGTGGGGTTTCTCCCATTCTTCTCTGCAGATCCTCTCAAGCTCTGTCAGGTTGGATGGGGAGCGTCGCTGCACAGATATTTTCAGGTCTCTCCAGAGATGTTCGATCGGGTTCAAGTCCGGACTCTGGCTGGGCCACTCAAGGACATTCAGAGACTTGTCCCAAGCCACTCCTGCGTTGTTTTGGATGTGTGCTTAGGGTCGTTGTCCTGTTGGAAGGTGAACCTTCGCCCCAGTCTGAGGTCCTGAACGCTCTGGAGCAGGTTTTCATCAAGGATCTCTCTGTACTTTACTCCATTCATCTTTGCCTCGATCCTGACTAGTCTCCCAGTCCCTGCCGCTGAAAAACATCCCCACAGCATGATGCTGCCACCACCATGCTTCACCATAGGGATGGTGCCAGGTTTCCTACAGACGTGACGCTTGGCATTCCGGCCAAAGAGTTCAATCTTGGTTTCATCAGACCAGAGAATCTTGTTTCTCATGGTCTGAGAGTCTTTAGGTGCCTTTTGCCAAACTCCAAGCGGGCTGTCATGTGCCTTTTCTAAGGAGTGGCTTCCGTCTGGCCACTCTACCATAAAGGCCTGATTGGTGGAGTGCTGCAGAGATGGTTGTCCTTCTGGAATGTTCTCCAATCTCCACAGAGGAACTCTAGAGCTCTGTCAGAGTGACCATTGGGTTCTTGGTCACCTCCCTGACCAAGGCCCTTCTCCCTCGATTGCTCAGTTTGGCCGGGCGGCCAGCTCTAGGAAGAGTCTTGGTGGTTCCAAACTTCTTCCTTTTAATGATGGAGGCCACTGTGTTCTTGGAGATGTTCAATGCTGCAGACATTTTTTGGTACCCTTCCCCAGATCTGTGCCTCGACACAATCCTGTCTTGGAGCTCTTTGGACAATTCCTTCGACCTCATGGCTTGATTTTTGCTCTGAAATGCACTGTCAACTGTAGGACCTTATATAGACAGGTGTGTGCCTTTCCAAATCATGTCCAATCAATTGAGTTTACCACAGGTGGACCCTAATCAAATCATGTTGTAGAAAAATCTCAAGGATGATCAATGGAAACAGGATGTACCTAAGCTCAATTTCGAGTCTCATAGCAAAGGGTCTGAATACTTATGTAAGTAAGGTATTTCTGTTATTTTATTTTATTTTATTTGCAAAAATGTATAAAGACCTGTTTTCACTTTGTCATTTTATAAGTTATTTCTGTTATTTTATTTTATTTAATTTGCAAATAAAATTATAAAAACATGTTTTCAATATTGTCATTATGGGGTGTTGTGTGTAGATTGCTGAGAAAAAATATATGGCTGTAACGTAACAAAATGTGGAAAAATTGAAGGGGTCTGAATACTTTCCGATTGCACTGTATACCTTGAGGTCTCTATCCCAACCCCAGAGTGTAGACCTAATGGAGATTTAAGCGAACAACAGCTAACAAAAGCTAACACAGTCAAATCAAACTCTGAAATGTCAGCTAACTAGCTCTCTTTTAATTTGTTTGAGCTATGTTACATTGACATTTATGCGCCCGAGTGGCGCAGTGGTCTAAGACACTGCATTGCAGTGCTAGCTGTGCCACTAGAGATCCTGGTTCGAATCCAGGCTCTGTCGTAGCCGGCCGCGACCGGGAGACCCATGGGGCGGCGCACAATTGGCCCAGTGTCGTCCAGGGTAGGGGAGGGAATGGCCGGCAGGGATGTAGCTCAGTTGGTAGAGCATGGCGTTTGCAACGCCAGGGTTGTGGGTTCGATTCCCACAGTGGGCCGGTATGAAAAGAAAAATAATGTATGCACTCACTAACTGTAAGTTGCTCTGGATAAGAGCGTCTGCTAAATGACTAAAATGTATATTAATGATGCTGCTGCATGATTTTGCGTGGTCATAAAAATTGCTAACTGACGACACCGTTAACTCTCTATGGCAGAGCGGAGATCAAATTCACATTTTGCAACATTGTTGCTGAGGTCGGAGTGGCAAACATCAAGGTTCATACAAAGCTGTGCTGTTGCAAACTAAATACTAGCTAGAAGCAAGAGGAAATAATGTAATAAAAACATACACTCTTAGACAAAAAAAAAAAAAGGTTCTATATAGTCAGCAAGAGTTGGTACGACATGGGCCATCATTCAAACAACGAGATGCCTTCCTGGTCACCAGTGCATATTTCCAAACTATGTTTGCATGTAATGACAATAAAACCTCTAAACTATGCTGGTATTCTTTTGTTCATGATTTAATTGTTTATTATATTATATTCTTAGCAAAAAAAATATTACTATTTATTAGTAGTAGCCATAATTAATAAATAGCACAATACAGGGTTCTATATGGAACCAATTTTGGTTCAGTGAAGAACGCTTAGGTTCAATATAGAACTTTTATTTTTTATTATTTTTTAGGTTGAAGCAAGCGCTACAACCCTTTTTGTTTCTATGAGGAAACTTTTTTTTTTTTCTGAGAGTGTGGTGACACTTGATGATTCATTTGTGGAGTTTTTGTGGTGTTTAGTACGATTATTTTTCTGATTTGGAGGTGATGTTTAAGTGATCTACAGTGCACTTACATTTTGAACATTCAGTCCTTCACAGTCTCTATTCAACAGGAATTTATGAAGGAATTTAAACGCAGGCATATGTTAGACAACTCACAGACAACATGTGAAGTAGTACGGCAAGCCACGCCATAACATTTTGAAGTACAGTAGTTTACCCTATAAAGCTTTGACAGTCTTGCTGTATTTTGCTGTTTAGCCAACTGCTTACTTCATTGTATAGCCTTGAAATGAAATATTAATAGCGCTTCACAAAAACACTTCCCTCCATATCACTCTCTGAATTCCTGTTCTGAATTCCTGTTCTGGATTCCTGTTCTGGAGATTGGATGTCACGTATCGCTTCCTTCCGACACAGAAAGAGAAGCTGTACATTCCTGACGCTCACATAGCGAGGAGCTCAGAGTTGAGGACAGGACAGGGATATCCCACCTAACACTTCACTCATTAGACCCCTGCCATGCGCTCAGTGTTACAATGTTTCCATCCCACCTGGGTTCAAATCGTTTTCCAAATCTTTGTAATACTTTGAGCCTTTGACTTGAGCCTGTCTTGAGTGCATGGGTGGGCTTTGCACTTTTAGGGACTATTCCGTTGGTTCCATTGCACTTGGAAAGATCAATCTAGCACAGTTGAAGTATGTGGAAGATTTCAGATCCTGTTTGAACCCAGGTCTGGTTTAATTTCCCCATTTATCAGGGACCTTTCGTGACCCTATCAAATTCCTAAGACATTCTTTACTTACTTATTTTTCATGCTCTAAACAGCTGGTCCCAGGACAGTTTGGTTGATTTTCCATCAATGATGTCACGCCCTGACTCAGGGGACGCATAAATGTTGAGTCAGGGTGTGTATATTCTTTGTTGTGTATATTCTGTGGTGTATCTAGTATGTGTAGTTCTATGTTGGCCGGTGTGGTTCCCAATCAGAGGCAGCTGTTGCTCGTTGTCTCTGATTGGGGACCATACTTAGGCAGCCTATTGGCACTAGTGGGTTGTGGGATCTTGTTCCTTGTAAGGTATGTTGTGTGTGCTACCTTGGACTTCACATTTCGTTTGTTGTTTTGTCGTGTTGTTTATTACTTTAATAAACATGTACGTATATCACGCTTGGTCTGACCTGTCATTAGACGAACGTGACAGAAGATCCCACCAAACGAGGACCAAGCAGCGTGCCCAGGCGGAGAGAGTAGCCATGTCACAGGTGGGCAATTTGTGGTCATGGGAAGAGATATTTGCGGGGAGAGGACCATGGGCAGGCAGGAGAGGAGCAACGGCAACATGGAGGAGGCCGGTCGAGGAGGAATCCCGAGAAGCAGCCCCAATACAATTTTTGGGGGGGGCACACGGGGTGGTTGGCGGAGCCTAGTGTCAGAGCAGAGCCAACTCCCCGTACTCACGCGAGGAAGCGTTTGACTGGGCAGGCTCCGTGTTATGCGGAGCTACGTACTGTGTCGCCAGTGCGCCGGCACAGTCCTGTACGTCCTGTGCTTGCACCACGCACGTGCCGTGCGAAGATGGGCATCCAGCCAGGACGGGGTGGGCCGGCTCAACGCTCCTGGTCTCCAGTACGCCTCCTCGGTCCCGCATATCCTGCGCCAGTTCTACGAACGGTATCGCCAGTGCGCGTGCACAGCCCAGTGCATCCTGTGCCAGCACCCCGCACGTGTAGTGTGAAAGTGGGCAGCCAGCCAGGACGGGTTGTGCCAGCTCTCCGCTCTAGACCTCCAGTCCGCCTCCACAGTCAGGCCCGGCCTGTTCCTGCTCCTCGCACCAAGCCAGTGGTGCGCGTCACCAGCCCGGCCCGGCCTGTTCCTCCTCCTCGCACCAAGCCAGTGGTGCGCGTCGCCAGCCCGGCCCGGCCTGTTCCTGCTCCTCGCACCAAGCCAGTGGTGCGCGTCGCCAGCCCGGCCTGGCCTGTTCCTGCTCCTCGCACCAAACCAATGGTGCGCGTCTCCAGTCCGGCACGGCCCGTGCCCGTTCCACCGGTGCCTGGTCCGGCACCGGTCAGCTGCTCCACTCCGGAGCCAGAGCAGTCCGCTCCACCGGTGCCTGTACCAGTGCCGGTCAGCTGTTCCACTCCGGAGCCAGAGCAGTCCGCTCCACCGGTGCCTGATCCAGCTCCGGTCAGCTGCGCCACTCCGGAGCCAGAGCAGTCCGCTCCACCGGGGTCCAGTCCAGCTCCGGTCAGCGGCTCCACTCCGGAGCCAGAGCAGTCCGCTCCACCGGTGCCTGATTCAGCTCCGGTCAGCGGCTCCACTCCGGAGCCAGAGCAGTCCGCTCCACCGGTGCCCAGTCCAGCAATGTTCCAACATCTAGTGGAAAGCCTTCCCAAAAGAGTGGAGGCTGTTATAGCAGCAAAGGGGGGACCAACTCCATATTAATGCCCATGTTTTTGGAATGAGATATTCGACAAACGGGTGTCCACATACTTTTGGTCATGTAGTGTATTATGAACAGCCCAAAGGGGTGCTAAAATGTGACCGACCGGCTCGATACGGTCTTCTGTAGCAAAATTTGAAATTGTGTTTTTTACATTTTTTATTTCCTATATGTTGAAGTTTATTTCCTATATGTTGAAGTTTATTTCCTGTATGTTGAAGTTTATTTCCTATATGCTGAAGTTTATTTCCTGTATGTTGAAGTTTATTTCCTGTATGTTGAAGTTTATTTCCTATATGTTGAAATTTATTTCCTGTATGTTGAAATTTATTTCCTATATGTTGAAGTTTATTTCCTGTATGTTGAAGTTTATTTCCTATATGTTGAAGTTTATTTCCTGTATGTTGAAGTTTATTTCCTATATGTTGAAGTTTATTTCCTATATGTTGAAATTTATTTCCTGTATGTTGAAGTTTATTTCCTGTATGTTGAAGTTTATTTCCTGTATGTTGAAGTGTATTTCCTATATGTTGAAATTTATTTCCTGTATGTTGAAATTTATTTCCTATATGTTGAAGTTTATTTCCTGTATGTTGAAGTTTATTTCCTATATGTTGAAGTTTATTTCCTGTATGTTGAAGTTTATTTCCTATATGTTGAAGTTTATTTCCTATATGTTGAAATTTATTTCCTATTGCTCTTCCACTTCTCAGTGTTTTGTGAAACTCTGTATGATCTGGTTCCTTCTCTGTAGACTAGTCCTCTTCACTGGTTCCTAGTGTATTAGTCTCTGTAGACTAGTCCTCTTCACTGGTTCCTAGTGGACTGGTCTCTGTAGACTAGTTCTCTTCACTGGTTCCTAGTGTATTAGTCTCTGTAGACTAGTCCTCTTCACTGGTTCCTAGTGGACTGGTCTCTGTAGACTAGTTCTCTTCACTGGTTCCTAGTGTATTAGTCTCTGTAGACTAGTCCTCTTCACTGGTTCCTAGTGGACTGGTCTCTGTAGACTAGTTCTCTTCACTGGTTCCTAGTGTATTAGTCTCTGTAGACTAGTCCTCTTCACTGGTTCCTAGTGTATTAGTCTCTGTAGACTAGTCCTCTTCACTGGTTCCTAGTGGACTGGTCTCTGTAGACTAGTCCTCTTCACTGGTTTCTAATGGACTGGTCTCTGTAGACTAGACCTCTTCACTAGTTCCTAGTGTATTAGTCTCTGTAGACTAGTCCTCTTCACTGGTTCCTAGTGTATTAGTCTCTGTAGACTAGTCCTCTTCACTGGTTCCTAGTGGACTGGTCTCTGTAGACTAGACCTCTTCACTGGTTCCTAGTGGACTGATCCCTGTAGACTAGACCTCTTCACTGGTTCCTAGTGGACTGATCCCTGTAGACTAGACCTCTTCACTAGTTCCTAGTGGACTGGTCTCTGTAGACTAGACCTATTCACTGGTTCCTAGTGGACTGGTCTCTGTAGACTAGACCTCTTCACTGGTTCCTAGTGGACTGATCCCTGTAGACTAGACCTCTTCACTGGTTCCTAGTGGACTGATCCCTGTAGACTAGACCTCTTCACTGGTTTCTAATGGACTGGTCTCTGTAGACTAGACCTCTTCACTAGTTTCTAATGGACTGATCCCTGTAGACTAGACCTATTCACTAGTTTCTAATGGACTGGTCTCTGTAGACTAGACCTATTCACTGGTTCCTAGTGGACTGGTCTCTATAGACTAGACCTCTTCACTAGTTTCTAATGGACTGGTCTCTGTAGACTAGATCTCTTCACTGGTTCCTAGTGGACTGGTCTCTGTAGACTAGACCTCTTCACTGGTTCCTAGTGGACTGGTCTCTGTAGACTAGACCTATTCACTGGCTTTGTAATGACTGTCTTGGTCCTGGAGATAGCCTCGGTCCTCTAATGATACACTCGGTTTTGATGTCTGAACTATAGCCTGGGGGAGAAGGTGTAGAGACAACACTGTCTGGTATATAACAAGAACAGGAGGAGGGGGTCTGTTTGGGTAAAATAGTTTGGGGGGTCTTGGGTAGGATTACAAGGTGAAAAGCCCTCTCTCTCTCTCTCTCTCTCTCTCTCTCTCGCTCTCTCTGTCCCGCTCTCTCTCTCTCTGTCTCGCTCTCTCTCAATTCAATTTAAATTTAAATCCAATTCAATTTAAGGGCTTTATTGGCATGGGAAACATATGTTTACATTGCCAAAGCAAATGAAATAGATAATAAACCAAAGTGAAATAAACAATAAAAAATGAACATTACACTCACAAAAGTTCCAAAATAATAAAGACATTTCAAATGTCATATTATGTCTATATACAGTGTTGTAATGATGTGCAAATAGTTAAAGTACAAAAAGGAAAATAAATAAACATTAATATAGGTTGTATTTACAATGGTGTTTGTTCTTCACCGGTTGCCCTTTTCTTGTGGCAACAGGTCACAAATCTTGCTGCTGTGATTGCACACTGTGGTATTTCACCCAATAGATATGGGACTTTAGCCAAATTGGATTTGTTTTTGAATTATTTGTGGGTCTGTGTAATCTGAGGGAAGTATGTGTCTCTAATATGTTCATATATCTGGCAGGAAGTTAGGAAGTGCAGCTCAGTTTCCACCTAATTTTGTGGACAGTGTGCACTACGACAGCCTTTCTCAATAGCAAGGCTATGTTCACTGAGTCTGTACATAGTCAAAGATTTCCTTAAGTTTGGGTCAGTCACAGTGGTCAGATATTCTGTGTACTCTCTGTTAGGGGCCAAATAGCATTCTAGTTTGCTCAGTTTCTTTGTAAATTATTTCCCATGTGTGATGTTTTCTCATGATTTGGTTGTGTCGAATGTGTAGCTGTCCCGTTTGTGTTTGTGAACTGAGCCCCAGGACCAGCTTGCTTAGGGGACTCTTTTCCAGGTTCATCTCTCTGTAGGTGATAGCTTTGTTATTGAAGGTTTGGGAATCGCTTCCTTTTAGGTGGTTGTAGAATTTAACAGCTCTTTTCTAGATTTTGATCATTAGTGGGTATCGGCCTAATTCTGCTCTGCATGCATTATTTGGTGTTTTACATTGTACACAGAGGATATCTTAGCAGAATTCTGCATGCATAGTCTCAATTTGGTGTTTGTCCCATTTTGTGAATTTTTGGTTGGTGAGCGGACCCCAGACCTCACAACCATAAAGGGCAATGGGTTCTATAATTGATTCTTGGTATGTCGAATTTTATGTTCCTTTTGATGGCGTAGAAGGCCCTTCTTGCCTTGTCTCAGATCGTTCAAAGCTTTGTGGAAGTTACATGTGGCGCTGATGTTTAGGTTGAGGTATAGTTTTTTGTGTGCTCTAGGGCAACGGTGTCTAGATGGAATTTATATTTGTGGTCCTGGCAACTGGACCTTTTTTGGAACACCATTATTTTTGTCTTACTGAGAGTTACTGTCAGGGCCCAGGTCTGACAAAATCTGTGCAGAAGATCTAGGTGCTGCTGTAGGCCCTCCTTGGTTGGTGACAGAAGCACCAGATCATCAGCAAACAGTAGACATTTGAGTGCTGCAGACTGTTCTAGTGCCCTCGCCAATTCGTTGACATATACTGAATGTTGAAGAGGGTGGGGCTTAAACTGCATCCCTGTCTCACCCCACGGCCCTGTGGAAATAAATATGTGTGTTTTTTGCCAATTTTAACCGCACACTTGTTGTTTGTGTACATGGATTTTATAATGTTGTATTTTTTTTCCATATATTTGTATAGCAGACCCTCATGCCAAATTGAGTCAAAAGCTTTTGTGAAATCAAGAAAGCATGAGAAGACTTTGCCTTTGTTTCGGTTTGTTTGTTTGTCAAATAGGGTGAAAACGTGGTCTGTCGTACTGAAATTTGGTAAAAAGCCAATTTGACATTTGCTCAGTACATTGTTTTCACTGAGGAAATGTACAAGTCTGCTGTTAATGATAATGCAGAGGATTTTCCCAAGGTTGCTGTTGACGCATATCCCACGGTAGTTATTGGGGACAAATTTGTCTCCACTTTTGTGAATTGGGGTGATCAGTCCTTGGTTCCAAATATTGGGGAAGATGCCAGAGCTAAGGATGATGGTAAAGAGTTTAAGTATAGCCAATTGGACTTTGTCGTCTGTATATTTTATACTTTTTTTGAGGATACCATCAACCACCACAGGCCTTTTTGGGTTGGAGGGTTTGTATTTTGTCCTGTAGTACAACATCCACTTTTAGCGGTATTATTTCAGGATGTTGTGGGCTGTAAATGCTCATACCAGAGTGAGTGTGTTTGTAAGTGTCACAATTAGGTGAAGACATACAGAAGTGTCTGACAGCAGACGTGAGTACTGTACAATAGTTGTCTTCAATCACTGTTGTATGAAAATAGGAAAACACAGCAGGGCCATATAATGATGTATCTTTGTTTGATATTGTTACAGATAATAATGTTTTTTTTTTTTTTTTGTTGGTATTTTACCCCCTTTTTCGTGGTATCCTATTGGTAGTTACAGTCTTGTCCCATCGCTGCAACTCCCGTACGGACACGGGAGAGGGGAAGGTCGAGAGTCTTGCGTCCTCCGAAACACAACCCAACCGAGCCGCACTGCTTCTTGACCCAGTGCCCGCTTAACCTGGAAGCCAGCCACATCAATGTGCCGGGGGAAACACTGTACACCTGGCGACCGAGTCAGCGTGCACTGCGCCCAGTCTGCCACAGGAGTCGCTAGTGCGCGATGGGACAAGAACGTCCCTGCCAGCCAAACCCTCCCCTAACCTGGACGGCGCTGGGCAAATTATGCACCGCCCCATGGGTCTCCCGGTCGCGGCCGGCTGCGACAGAGCCTGGACTCGAACCAGGATCTCTAGTGACACAGCTAGCACTGTGATGCAGTGCCTTAAACCACCGCGCAACTCAGGAGGCCCACAGATAATGATGTGCAGTATAATTCAACCTGACCTGCTGTTTATTGAACTAACTGCTACTGTTAGTTTTTTATTGTTGTCTAGCGCAGAATAATTTTTACACAGTTAAATATGACTTACCTCCCCAGTTGTAACTTGAATACAGTACTCTATCTCTCTAACTATATTGAAATGCTGTATTGTTAGTATATGAATACGACAATGCTTTTTATAATAATGGACTTATGAACTCATGAATGTTGTTGTCTATGTTTACAGAACAACACGTCATGGAGACCAGACTCCTGTCAGGAGTGTTCATGCTATAGTGACATCACCATCTGTCAACCTGCTACCTGCCTCAACCCACACTGCGACTACCAGAGGGTAAGACATAATACAGAGAGGGAGGGAGGGGGGAGGGAGGGAGGGAAGGAGGGAGGGACAGTGGAGAGGGGGGGACGGGGGGAGGGAGGGAGGGAGGGGCGGGGGGAGGGACGGGGGGAGGGAGGGAGGGAGGGAGGAACGGAGGGAGGAAGGGAGGGGCGAGGGACGGAGGGAGGGAGGGACGGGGGGAGAGACGGGGGAGGGAGGGAGGGACGGGGGGAGGGACGGAGGGAGGGAGGAGTGAACAAACAAACAAATCAATGAATGAATTAATGAACAAACAAACAAGTTAATGAATAATTGAATGATTGAATAGCTGAGTGTCTTATATACACTTGTGTTTATAGGGACGGGGGAGGGACGGGGGGAGGGAGGGAGGGACGGAGGGAGGGAGGGAGGGAGGGACGGAGGGAGGGACGGGGGGAGGGAGGGACGGGGGGAGGGAGGGAGGGAGGGAGGGAGGGAGGGAGGGACGGAGGGAGGGAGGGACGGAGGGAGGGACGGGGGGAGGTTTGGACGGGGGGAGGGAGGGAGGGTCGGGGGGAGGCACGGGGGGAGGGAGGGACGGGGGGAGGGACGGGGGGAGGGAGGGAGGGAGGGACGGATGGAGGGAGGGACGGGGGGAGGGAGGGAGGGAGGGAGGGAGGGAGGGACGGGGGGAGGGAGGGAGGGACGGTGGGGGGACGGAGGGAGGGAGGAGTGAACAGACAAACACATCAATGAATTAATTAATGAACAAACAAACAAGTTAATGAATAATTGAATGATTGAATAGCTGAGTGTCTTATAAACACTTGTGTGCCTCATTCCTCCATCCTCGCCTCTGTTCTCCTGCTTTGATTAAGTAATCTAGATATACAGCTAACAACACTGTCAGGGCATTCTGTCCAACCTCCCCTCTCTCCTGAGATATCCCATCCATCCTCCCCTCTCCCCTGAGACATCCCATCCAACCTCCCCTCTCCCCTAAGACATCCCATCCAACCTCCCCTCTCCCCTGAGATATCCCATCCAACCTCCCCTCTCCCCTGAGACATCCCATCCAACCTCCCCTCTCCCCTGAGACATCCGTTCCAACCTCCCCTCTCCCCTGAGACATCCCATCCAACCTCCCCTCTCCACCGAGACATCCCATCCATCCTCCCCTCTCCCCTGAGACATCCCATCCAACCTCCCCTCTCCCCTGAGACATCCCATCCAACCTCCCCTCTCCCCTGAGACATCCCATCCAACCTCCCCTCTCCCCTGAGACCACTATCAATGCCTAATGAATTCTGCTCCACTGACTGGCAGGCCAATGATAATTAAATTAGCCATTAAAGCCACCAAACCATGTGTCCTCTCCTCTCCTCTCCTCTTGTCACGCCCTGACTCAGGGGACTCGTATATGTTGAGTCAGGGTGTGTATATTCTTTGTTGTGTATATTCTGTGTGGTGTATCTAGTATGTGTAGTTCTATGTTGGCCGGTGTGGTTCCCAATCAGAGGCAGCTGTCGCTCGTTGTCTCTGATTGGGGATCATACTTAGGCAGCCTATTGGCACTGTTGAGTTGTGGGATCTTGTTTCGGGTAAGGTTTGTTGTATGTACAACCTTTGGACTTCACGTTTCGTTTCGTTTGTTGTTTTGTCGTGTGTTTATAAGTTTAATAAACATGTACGCATATCACGCTGTGCCTTGGTCTGACCCGTCATTGAACGAACGTGACAGAAGATCCCACCAAACAAGGACCAAGCAGCGTTCCCAGAAGGAGCAAACGCCTGGGACTCAACAGGAGGTAACCTTAGTAGATGTCCTCCTCGGTTGGTTGAGAATTACAGAGGAGGAGGCCGTCCGTTATCGGGAGGCGATGAAGGTAGATGCCCAGGTAGGAGAGGAGAAACGGCGCCAACAGTGCCGACGATGGAGACCCAAGAGGCAACCCCAATAAAAAAAATTGGGGGGGGGGGGGGGGGGGGGGGGGGGCACACGGGGTGGACGACGAGGCAGCAGGAGGCCGTGGAAGGGCGGATCTGCAGGTTAGGAGAAGAGGCCACCATGTTACGGGGGCTGTTGGCTCAGAGGGAGCAGGAGTTATTCGGTCAGAGGGAGGCGCTACAGGAGGCTCAAAGGGAGAAGGATATAGTGGAGGCACGGAGAGAGGAGCTGGTTAGGCAGCAGAAGGAGCGGGGGTTAATAAAGGAACCCAGTCCTGCTCCTCGCACTAAGTCAGTGGTGCGTGTCGCCAGTCCGGCCCGGCCTGTTCCTGCTCCTCGCACCAAGACAGTGGTGCGCGTCGCCAGTCCGGCCCAGCCTGTTCCTGCTCCTCGCACCAAGCCAGTGGTGCGCGTCGCCAGTCCGGCCCGGCCTGTACCTGCTCCTCGCACCAAGCCAGTGGTGCGTGTCGCCAGTCCGGCCCGGCCTGATCCTGCTCCTCGCACCAAGCCAGTGGTGTGCGTCGCCAGTCCGGCCCGGCCCGTGCCTGCTCCTCGCACCAGACCAGTGGTGCGTGTTCCTAGTCCGGTCCGGCCCGTGCCTGCTCCTCGCACCAGACCAGTGGTGCGTGTGTCCAGTCCGGCACGGCCCGTGCCCGTTCCAGTGGCTCCACTCCGGAGCCAGAGCTGTCCACTCCACCGGTGCATAGTCCAGCTCCGGTCAGCAGCTCTACTCCGGAGCCAGAGCAATCCGCTCCACCGGTGCACAGTCCAGCTCCGGTCAGCGGCTCCAGTCCGGAGCCTGAGCAGTCCGCTCCACCGGTGCCCGGTCCAGCTCCGGTCAGCGGCTCCAGTCCAGACCATGACGTCAGCCCCTCTCCAGGTTCGGGGTCTCCCACACCAGGGTCCAGACAGGGCCTGGCGTATCTTGGGAGGAAGGAGAGGGAAAGCAGCGCGCCGAGGTCCAGACCAGACCAGGGGCGCAATAGGGAGGCGGAGAGTAAGAGGTCGTCACGGCCGGAGCCGGATCCGCCTCCGAGGCGGAATGCCCACCCGGCCCCTA